>NW_027205617.1:0-13915 GCF_024711535.1 Dipodomys merriami
CCAGATGCCCCTCAGTAGATGAATGGATCAAGAAAATGTGGTATATATACACAATGGAATTCTATGCCTCCATCAGAAAGAATGACATTTCCCCATTTGTTAGGAAATGGAAAGGCTTGGAAAAAATTATATTAAGTGAAGTAAGCCAGGCCCAAAGAAGCATAGGTCCCATGGTTTCCCTTATTTGCAATATCTAGTATAGGTATGAGTCAAGCAGAAAAGGTCAGATAATGTGATGTTAGGAAAATGAACCCTTAAATATGTATTTTAATGTTTTCGTTTCTTTCATGCATATGTTTCTATCGCATTTATAAGATTATTTCTTTGTTGCTTTGTATGTCCCTCCCCCACAGTGTAACCCCCGCTTTCACTATATTTGATGTCAGTATAACATGTGGAGGAGATGGGGGCAAACAAGTCGTTTAAGGATTCAGGTGGACCTGTTGCAACAATGAGAAGTACAAAATGTCATGTCAAAACCAGCTTTACAAAGTCGGTGGGGGGGGAGGGGGGTATAATTGGGTGGGGGGAGGGGGGAGGCTGGGAAGGGAGGTGAAGGGTAAACAAAGGAGGAGGCTGCAATGCTTGGTAAGAAATGTATGCATTATCCTGCCCATGTAATTGTAGCCCCTCTGTACAGTATGTTCTCAAATAAAATAAAATAATATTAAAAAAAATAAAAATAAATGCAGTGCATACACCAAAAAAAAAAGAAATAAAGCTGTTCATACTTTCTTGGTATGTGTATTTGTCATCACTTTTAACACTTAATTTTTGAACCATGGGCTGTTTCATTGTGTGTGTATTTGTCATCACTTTTAACACTTAATTTTTGAACCATGGGCTGTTTCATTGTGTGTGTTAGCCGGGACACCAGGCCACCAAGACATGGGTGTTGGTAACATGGACACGAAATACTCTGTAACCAGAGAATCGAATCAAAGTGTGAAGGGCTAATATGAACTCTTTAACTCCAAGAAGGATAAATTTACTTATTCCGTTCACTCATTCACTTACTCAGGCCTTCATCCTTCCACTCATTCTAGAAAGGTTTACTGGGCACCTGTGCATCAGTCCTGTGTTCGATGCTAAGGATATAGTCGTACATATGGCAGAATGTATCTCTCATTGCAGATGTATCTAATGTAGTGGAAAATTTGGACAATAGACAATTCCATCAGGGATACACAAAAGCTACAATGGAAAACATCAGTTCAGTGTTAACAATGCTGAGAGGAAATTCGTATTCCACTAAGCGAGGTGACCTGAACTGAGAACAAGGGATGAAACAAGTAAAATGTGTAAGCATACATATGACAAGGCAGTAGGAAGATAGAAAGCCCATGAAGAGATATAATAGCCACAAATAAACATTCAGGAAAGTAAAAATATTTCAACAAGTTAGTGTGATGACAGAATAAATCTACAATTTCAGTCTCTGAAGATCTATTCCAAATAATGTGGGAAGCATAGACATACAATGTTAAGATTAGAGGTCACTGAAACTTAACATTCAGAAATGTTCTCCCCTCTACCCATGGCAAAGGACATAGCTAGCAAGATCAATAGAAAGCTCACGGGATTGGGAGAAGATCTTCACTAGCCATACAACAGACAAGGGTCTCATATCTAAAATATAATTGGAACTCAAAAAATTAAATCCCCCAACAACAAATCCTCAAAGAAACAACTGCCCAATATATAAGTGGGCTAAAGACTTAAGAGAAACTTCTCTGAAGATGAAATAAGAATGGTCAATAGACACATGAAGAAATGCTCAACCTCTCTAGCCATAAGAGAAATGCAAATCAAATCAACATTGAGATACCACCTTACCCAGTTAGAATGGCTATAATCAAGAACTCTAATAACAACAGATGCTGGAGGGGATGTGGACAGAAGGGAACCCTACTGCATTGTTGGTGGGAGTGTAAACTTGTTCAATCACTTTGGAAAGTAGTATGGAGGTTCCTCAAAAGACTCCACATAGAGCTCCCCTATGACCCAGCAATCCCACTTTTGGGCATTTACCCGAATGATCACAAACAAGACCATACTAAAGTTACCAGCACAACTATGCTTATTGCAGCATTATTTACCATAGCTAAGATATGGAACCAACCCAGATACCCCTCAGTAGATGAATGTATCAAGAAAATGTGGAATATATACACAATGGAATTCTATGCCTCCATCAGAAAGAATGACATTGCCCCATTTGTTAGGAAATGGAGAGACTTGGAAAAAATTGTATTAAGTGAAGTAAGCCAGGCCCAAGGAAACATAGGTCTCATGGTTTCCCTTATTCTCAACAACTAGGGGACAAGCAGAAAAGGTCAGATAAGATGATGTTAAGCGAAACGAACCCCAAGATAAGGACTCAAATGGTTTTTCTTGCTTGCTATTGTTTCTATTTATAAGGTATACCATGTGATTTTTTTGTTGCTTTGTATGTCCCTCCCCCATGGTATAGCCCATGTTTTCACTGTATTTGATGTTGGTATAATTTGTGGAGAGGAAGGGAAAAAAACAAAATTTTTTAAATAGGGATACAAGTGGACCCATTGCAACAATGAGATGTACAAGATGCTATGTCGAAAAACGAACTTCACAATTTAGCAGGAGGGCAGGGGAGGGAATGTAGTTGTGGAGATGGGAGGGAAAGATGGTATGGGAAAAACAAAGGAGGAGGCAACAATGCTTGATAAGACATGTACTCATTACCTTGCTCATGTAACTATAACCCCTCTGTAAGATATTTTCACAATTTAAAAACTTATTAAAAAAGAAAGTCAGACCTAGACAGCTATTGGGTCTCCTGTATGACTTTTATTATTTTTTAATTACTCTTAAGTAATTGTACGAAGGGGTTTTCAGTGAACCTATCAGGTTGTGAGTACAATGCATCTTGATCAACGTCGCTTCTTTCATCCTTCTCCCCACCTCTCCCAATCCTACCCATCCATTGCTTCAATTTACCTGGTTCCATTTTCCCATACATACCTTGAATGTTATATCTGTATTTACCACCTTTCTTCTCTCCATTCACCTACTTCTACCTTGATCTCAGCACCACCAAACAACATATATTCCAGCTTTCTGGTATTCATTTTGTGAAACTGTTGTTAGTTGTTCAAAGAAGTTACACCACTGTCATCCTCCCATGCATATACCAGACTTTAGTTAACATGTTGGCATCTATATACATATGCCCTTGTATATATTTGCACGTATATTTATAATTGAACTGTGACTTCCACCTATTAGAGAAAACATGTGTCCGTTTTCTCTCTGAGCCTGACTTACTTCACTTGGCAAAATTTTTTTTCCAGGTCTATCTATTTTCCTGAAAGATGACACTAACTTTGAAGATAGATTTCTCTCTCCCTCGCCAGTTTTCTCTAGAGCATCTCAGTAGGACAGGGATTAAGTACACATGTGGCCCTCATGACAAATGCTCTGAACATTCAGGTGTATGGATTAGTTTCAACATTTAAGAGTTATGTAATTCTGGGTTTCCTTGCATCCCAGTTTCTTCATTTATAGACAGGCAATAAAAATGTTTGCAAAGATATCACTTGTGAGAATATGGGATTGTCTTTGATTGCATGAACTCTATACCCCAGGGCTATCTTAACAACCTACTCCACAGTTAGAAAGAGATAGTAAGTCTCCTCAGAGAGGCAAATTTCTGATCCAAACTTGACTTAACAACGAAGGCTCCTTGGGTCTGCACAGTACAGGTTTTGCCATTGTTGATTCATTTTGTGTCAGTGCCTGAGAAACTTAGTGACTTGTGTTTATATTTATGTTGGCATTTGGAGTCTCCAGAGGTGTGACTGAGATATGAAAAAAGACAAGAGAAAACAGGACTTTTAAAAGCCAGAGCAACCTCGGGAATTTGCCTCTTCACTTTGGGCTGACTTCTAATAACTTTTTGAGCCCTTTTTTTTCTGTACCATATTGCTAAGGAGAAGGACCATGACAACAAAACAAAAAACAAAACAAAACAAAAAACACTTCAGGGGAAGGGGGAGGAAAGAGAAAGAGACAGAGAGAAAAACCAACTATAAAGTGCCTAAAGTTGACAGTGATTAAGTTTTAACTAATATTTGCCAAATATGAATTTGCAAAAGGTCACTTTTTTAAAAATATTATTTAATTTCTTATTTCCCCCAAACAGAACAGTCCAGAAGTAAAATTTGATGTAGGAAAGTTAAGGGGGAGGAGATTCCGGCTTTCGCTTGAACTTTCCTTTAGTGAGAACTTGATTCTCTGGACAATGCATATGCTCAGAGACCAGCTGAGAACCTGAGGGTGGCTCAAAAGGCTTACAGGACTAGACAAGTCCATGCATCACTCTCAGTCTTCACTCAAGACTCCGAACATAGCCACCAGTAAAACCTTCCCAGCTCCAACTCAATCACATGTACACACATGCCTGGTAACACAATCTTTGTGTACCTTCTTTCAAGGAGAGCAGCTTAGCCAACAAAACAGCATAGTCAGCATGTCCAGGGACTCTTCCCTTTCTGACCAGTGTGCAGGAGAGGGTGCTTGCAGCTCATGCAAGCACTTATCTGGTCTAGGAAACTATAGCTACAAGAATTATGCTTCCACTAGCTTAGCACAAGCAAAAGAGAGATTACTTCTTCTGTGATAGTTCTTTTTGTTCCATATGCTACTTCTTGTTATTTAATACAATAATTATGTACCCCACACTGACATGAAAATTTTTCTCTTTGCATACCAGTGATGAACATGTTTTAAAGACCGATGTTACCTGTCTCCAGAACAAAGGCCATTCTGCCATTTTATGAAATACGGTAATAGAGATTCCTGAAAGGTGACCCAGTGGGCTTGGAAGATCATTAAAATGCTTTCAGAAAGAAAGGACTGTTAACAGGATTCAGTTGTAATGCAGTTATAGTGTCAAACTAATTATCTAAAATCAAGATTCTATTAAATAAAGCATGTGATCATCTTAAATGAAGTTCCACACACTCATTGCAATCAAATAACAAAAGCATATTTGATACGATTTGATTGGTCCTGCAATTGTAAATTTGTAAAATACAATGTGCCAAAACTTAACCTTAAACTCTATTTTGGCAAGATCCCCCCCCTTTCCCTTTCTCCTCCTCTTCCTTCTCCTCTCCTCCCTACCTAGTATTCACATGCTTCCTTAAGAAAATCTTGCAGAAAATTCAATTTAAACCTAACCTCAACACCCCATCTAAAGTTCCATGCTCTTTTTCTCAAAGTTTCCGATGCCTTCCCCTTTGTTTATTTTTCATCCTTGGCATACTAAACATATCAATCAAGGCCCTGGACCATAACAGATGGCAGGCAGAATATGATCATTAAGAGAAGTTAATGGAAGGACCATAAACAAGGGTGTGAGTAGCATGAGCAGAGCAAACTAAAGAAAACCTAGACCTCATCTCAGGATGAGCAACAGTAACAAAACCAATACTACCCCTGAGAAAAGTGTGTAACAGAAGAGAGCTGATAACAGAAGCAGGAAAGAAAGTTGTAACTATAGATGCCGAACAGGATCTGGGCCTTAAGTGAGCCCATAAACCAACAGGCATAAATAGCTTTCTCTCTCTCCTCCTACACATTCTTCCATGACTCATGTTCTTTAAACCCAATCAGAAGTGAGAGGACAACCAGGATTGATGGCCCATGCCTGCAATCCCAGCTACTTCTTAGGAGGTATAACGGGAGGATCATGTTTCTAAGACATTCCAGGCTCCCCCCCCCAAAAAAAAAAGTTAGAAAAGATCCTATCTCAGATGAACAGCTGGGCATGGTAGTGACCATCACCTCTTAGAGGTATAAATAGGAGGATTGTGGTCTGAGACCCAGGAAAAAAAAAAGTGTAAGGTTTTATGTGGAAAACAACAAAAGCAGTCAGTGCTGGGGATATGAATAAAATGATAGAGCCCTTCTCCCCCTAACGCAGGTTCCAAGTTCAAGCCCCAGTACCACCATAAAAGGAAGTCACAGAAAAAAATGCATCCATGGAAATATCCAAATGCTAGTATCCAACAACTTCAAAGTTTATGTTTTTTTGTTTATTGACTCACTGCACCTAAATTATAATCTCCAAGAGGATAGGGACATTTTTCTGTTTGGACCAATAATGCAATTCCAACACTTGGAGGAATGCCTGTGTACAGTTAGGTGTTCCGTAAATATTTGATAAATGAATGAATATTGAATGATGGTTACAAAATGTTTGCACTGGGGTAATGAGTTTATGGGCAACTTTAATTTCTTTCTCTGACTTGCTGTATTTTCCCTGTCTTCTCCACACACACACACACACACACACACACACACACACATACACACACACACACACACACACGTACATATTTTATAATCCTATGCACAATCTTTATATAAAATATATGCAATGTATATGTAGCCTGAACTGCAACTCCAAGTAATCAACCAGGAGAAAGGAGCTATTTCCTTTCCTGGAACACATCAAGTATGTAATAGCACTTTGGGACAATGTAGATGCAGTCATGTCTAGGAAGGTCTGATCAATATTACCTTTCCAGTCTCAGCATATACCCCAGACCAATTGCCTATATATTATTTATGCTTTTAAGATAATATTTAGGCGATACATAATTAAACAACAGCCAGCTTTGAAAACACAAGTAGAACGGTGATCGTGAAGGAATCCAGCCTTATTTTGACAAAAGAAAGGAAAGATATCCTTCAGGGTTTGACAACTACTTTTTAATAAAAGTAGACAAGAACCTTGGAGGTTGCTTTTCCTGTCAGAGGCCCCTAACCTTTAGCAAGGTACACCTCCAAGTGAATAGTATTACTTCCACCTTTATCTCATTTCCTATAACTTTTAGTCCACCTGTATGGCTCGCCAATTCAATCATTAGTCCCTAAACGCAGTGACAGCAGTGATTTCTGGCAAAGTGTTTCCCAAGGCAGGGGTTAGACTGTCAGCAACAGAAATGATGATTGGATGATATGAAATTGGATTTTATGACTTGACTCAAAACATCCATAGTAAAAATTGTGTTGAGAGTGCCTTACTGCACCCTTAGATATTAGGTAGTTGGTCATATAGCTGTAATAATAATATTAAAGGCCCATAGCAAAAGGTGTTACCTGAAACATTGAGGCAGACCTGGTAAGAGAGACTGCCAGCACTTTGAATGGAGAGTAATAGGTATTGATTTGCACACCCAGGTGTGAATGTTGTACTTTCCTTTGACCACCTTCCAGCTTGGAAATAAATGAGCTTCTATTTCTGTTCACTGTTGCTCTTTTCCTCACTCCAGATGTTGTGCCCTGCTTTCAGTGTGGTAATTGCATATCTAAAAGCTTCACTCCTTGAACGCTCGAAAAAAACACACTCATCTGCATGAAACTGTTTTGTCAATCAACAGAAAAAAAAATCTTAGATGTAATTCATAAATGCCATCAAAGCAACGCAGGTTTTAGTTACTTTTCATCTGTTATATATTTGTTCAAACATATGTTGTGTACTTATAACTATATGCATAGCAAATAGGGCTTTTTCCCCTGTCATCTCCAAGAAATTTCATGAAGGAGAACATATTCTGTTCCAAGAACAGTTCCAACTCAGGTGAACGGCAATAAAAACATACATTAGAGTATTACACGGCCAGGGTATATTATAGTCATAAACTAACATATTGAATTGAAATCTTTTTGTATAATGACAAAGATAAATTTAAAATAAATTTCAAAAGCCTTATATGAATAGGGGAGATGATACACAATGGATACTTCCTTTCTAGTGTTTCTCTGTCAACCATCAGTTCACTGAAGATCCCACAACTCCATGGACTTCTTGCCAAGACTTTTGGGACCTACAAGGAGTGACAACAAGGGTGAGGGCACTTTTGATTGGAGTAACGAATGACTAACCAATGATATCCAAGTTCTTATAATATGATGAGGACCAGTTTGCCATCCCTTCATCAGGGAGGTATCTACATGTCAGATCACCAGTGAAACCTCAAGGAAAGGGTAGGGCTGGAATAAGGAGCAAAGAGAGCAACTATGGCAACAGCATAGAAAAAAGAAGCATGATAAGATGCTTGTGCTACATTTGAGCTATTAGGTGATCACTTGAGAATCTGGGCCCATCTCTAACGCCAATCCTGTTTACTAGACTCTGTTGAGTCTAGAAAGCTTTTTCTTAATCTGTTCTTCCTGCTCATGTCTAGACCTGAAAAAGACTACTCACCTTACGGAAGGTTATAATGCAATCCTACAGACTTTGGCAGAGACAGTAGGATGAAAATTGTGTCATATCATCCTGAGAACAGGGATTGGTCAAGGCATTATAGTTGTCTACTGCCTCTTCAGGTAATCCCTGGACCTTAAGTAGCTGAGGGTCTGGTTATTCTAGAATTTTCATCACATCAACGCTATGGCTCAGCAGTCTGCAACCAGTTCTACATTGGTTCCATCATGCCATGATGTGTACAAGTGTCCCAAACTACACTGAAAAGCAAGCAAAGACAAAGAGAATCTTTGTTTTGCTCAACACATGTACTCTTTCTTCCCATAGTGCTGCAATGAGAATTGATGATTGAAAGCTTCTATGGACTCAGAGAATAAAGGGACTCGATGTACCTGAGTGTAGCAGAAAAAAAAAATAATAAAAGTGCAGATGTATCCTTTGTCACCAATAATGCAAATTTACTCTGAAATTTTCATAACTGCTGTGGTGCTGGAAACAAACTGACTCAGTGCACCAAGTAGAACTGTGTACTGACAGTGAACTGCTTATAGAGGTGACATTTTCTCACATCTGTTTTATTTTGAAGTTTAAACTTGCTATTTTTTCCATTGCCTTTGCTGACATTTCTACCAGTCTTTCCTTAGTTAAGCCAGTGCTTTTTTTTTTTTTAAATTCAAACATCGCAGCCAGGTCCTCAATGTTTCTGAGGGCTATGTAAAGAATAATTTCTGATGCCCTACTTCTTGTGCCTCTTTAAGGAAGCCAATGGCTATCCCTGTGTAGGAAGGATGATTCTCACACAGGGTCAAACTTTGCTTTATATTTCTTGTTGTAAGTGGTGCCAAGTCAGTATCTTGCTTAATCTAAATAGGAACAAACTGGGTCTATCTGTGTATGAAAATGTAGTTGGAGATCTGCTTGGTACAAGGTCAGAAAGTAATTGGAAGTATTGTTTTATTGTTGTGATCTTAAGCCAAAGGGCATAGAAACTGTACTGTTAAAAGGCACCGGTTTTTCTTCAAGGGATTGAACGGATACTCTTTTATAATTTTATTGGGTGTAAAATGAAGTTTTTAAAAATGTGTTTAAGTAGCAGGGAACAAAAGCTGGCTCAGTAGAAGCATCAAAGAAAAGTCTACTAGTATCAGGATAAAGGATAAAGGTCATCACTGATACAAAGAGAGACTGAATTTAGAACTCTTCTAGAAACAAAACCAAGAGTCTGTTTAGCAAAATGGTTACTAACAATATTAGAAGAAACAACTTGGACATTGTATAGCAAGCCAAACTTAAAATGACTTTGGTGAAATTAAAATCATAAACCTGAACTCTAAAAATGAAACAAAGCAAAATAAAAATTGGTGTGTTTATATACGTTATACAAATAATATGCTTTACTTCTTTCAATAATGCACAAACAGGCAATGTTATCCCCACTTTCCAATGAAGAAACTTAGACAGAAAAGAAGCTAAATGATTTGATCACTATGTGACAGCCAGCGCATGTCTGAGGCCTACTTTTAAGCCATTCGATGAAGCACCAGTCTTTCCCAATTTGGCATGTTTGTTTTGTTGTGTTCCTCCCTATTTTTTCTATCATATACTGCAATAAGTAGACACATACAGGTATAGCCACAGAGATGGCACCATGGAACAAATCATGAAACAACACTGGCTATCTTCTTGGGAATGTCTGACTCCCTCAGTGAGAGCGAGTGGGTAAAGAGATGTGAGATGTCTGGCTAAAGCTCTTCATCATTCCCTGGAAGTGGGAACAGACTGATTGTCTATCACCAGTGAGAAGTGCGAGTGAAAGGATAATTGAAACAGAAAAAAAGACCTTCAATAGGATGATGTCCCAAATGGCCTCAGTAGGTATGGGAGCACCAACTTACCTTGAGCTAACATGTTCTCTTTCCTTGCATTTACCTTTTACAGGCCCAAGTCATCTACCAGTCTTGCTACCCTTATCTCAGGCCTTATTTCTAAGGGAAATCTTATCTAAGATATCATCTAATGCACAATTTATAGGGTGTATATTAACGCTTGGTGAGAAATCTAAAACTCTAGAAGGTTTAGTGATTTACCCAAGGTCATACATGGGCACTGGTTAATTTTCTATCTGTATCTTTCAAAATCCATTCTTTTAACCACACCATGGCGGTTTCTCTTGAGGCCTAATTTAAGAGTCTGGGCTCCATCTCTGGGTTTCTTCTTTGGGAAAAAGATAACAAGTAAAAGGTCTTGAAATTATTATAAAGATTTTCACTGAAATATCATAATTATAAAAAAGTCAAATATGATGTAGGAGCTCTAGGGGAAAAAGAACATCTAAGAAAGTCCCAAGTACCTTCCATTGATGGGTCCTAGATAATTTCAGAAAAACTTGATAAAGACCTAGAATGGACAATACAGATATAGGGAATAAAACCCAAAAAGCCAAATTTACTTGCCTTTTCTAGGAACCTAAAAAGATCAATCTGATGGGTCATTTGATGAGTCCAAACAAATAGACTGTGTCGCCTAGTTTCTTCTGTGGAAGTTTTGCTGTGAAGGTATTTGGCAACTGAAGTCTATAACCAGTGGACCTGAAGTAAGAAAAGATAATCTGGATGAACCTCATCAAGTCGAGGGGAAATCAAAGTCAAGAGGGCTGAATTAGCTAATGAAGAAAATCCACCCACAGACAGACGCTTTAGCCCATGCGGAGAGCTCCAGTCTGCCTACCTGCAGCCTGTTGTGGCTTGCTTTGGACCTGTAATTTCACAATTCCCCCACCAGTCCCCACAACCACATTAGCCTATTTCTAGCCATCCGACGGTTAATTTCTATCTCTCTCCTATTCAGATCTGCTTCAATCTCGTACAGGGTCATTTTGCAAATAAAAACAATGTAAACTTTACTGGACATGAATAAATGATTCTTATTAGTATTAGGATGAGGTGACTGATGTAATTTACTAATACCTTTTCTTAGCACTTTATACTTCCTTAGAGTTGCTATTTTAATGTTCCTAGGGGAATATATCATGAATGTAAATCATTATTAAAACATGGCTTTATGGTTTACTGATGTTTAATCTAGCTCACTGTTTTCTAGTTAAATGTAAAGTGGGACAGAAGATATAAATACTGATAAGAATTTTTTAAATGTTTTTCAAATCTTCTAATTGCTCAGGAGAGAATCTTCGTATTTTGGTGAGAACAATATAAATGGGTTACTTTTTACTTTTCTTGTTGAAGGCAGTTGTTTGGCTTTGCCATGTTATGGTTTAGAGGAGAAGCTCTATGACAAGCCTAGTGTCTCCACGTCAGATTGATATTTTCTCTGCATAAAACTAGCAGAAAAGAGAAAATGTTTGAAAATCCATTCTGTTTGCAAGGTGCTAGGTTCTGTACTTGCTGAACTCACTGAGAATCTATGTTCTTTATTTACAGCCCCACAAGGAGGAACTTCTTCCTTTCCCCTGTATTCCCAAGCCTAAATTTTAAGATTCTCTCTTTTACTTAAAATTCTGAACTCCAGTACACAAAGGTTCCACCACATTGTTTACTATTTTCTGTTGCTCTCCAGTAGGTTTCATATACCCCTCTGTTCCCTGTAGCTGTGCTTCAATTTTATAAAGAAAAGTATTGGATGTCTTTCACCTGCCATTTTCCTACCCTTATTCAGTGTTGCAAGCATCCATTGCTTTTATTGCTTTTCACAAAATTATAACATCACCGTCTCGAAGCACATTAGCATCAAATAAAGCCATGACGTTGGAGCCAAAAGGCAGACCCCAGCTGTCCCCCGAGTAAAGCAGGCAGAGTCTTACATGGTTTCCATGAAAATCACCAGCAATGTGAGCAACTCAGTAAGAAAGGCTTTTAAGTGGATATTTCAGAAGCTGATTGATTCCTTCAAATCCAGAGGTATTGCTTAGCTGAACACTGAGGGCTCATGCCAGTAATTCTAGCTATTCAGGAAACTGAGATCTGGAAAATCACAATTCAGAGCCAGTCTGGGGAGAAAAGTCTGTGTGAGATTTTTGTTTCCAAAGAAAAATCAGCAAAGAAGCATAGCTGGAGTTGTGGTTCAAGTGGCAAAGGGCCAGCCGAGTACCAAACAAGTTGACTGACAACAAAAAAAGAGAAGGCTCTTGCCATATTACTCTATAATCCATCATCACCAAATCACTCACATGCTCTAGATTTAATAGGAATGTAATGCTCTCTGACACCAATCATATTTTAGCTAATTATCAAGTGATTAAATTGTAATTTGTTCCACTTTTATGACTGCCTTTCCTTCCCAGGGTCCTAAAAAGATGATTATTGTCTCCCATAAAATATTTTCACTCTAAATAATCAGTATTGATTTAACTATATCCTAGTATTTGTCCGATTTATTGTCTTATTCCATATGAAATTCCAACCTTGGTACAATTGATGAAAAGACAAAATAGCTCCATCCACCTGCCTCTCAAAACCCCTTTCAAACAACTGTCTTCTGTATTCTTTTTCCTGCCTTATAGTCCTAGGGAAATTATATTTGACAGATTTCTAATTGTGAATTTATTTTGTTACTCCTTATGGACATATTTAAAGAGGAACAGGAAGAAATGGAAGTATTATATTAAAAGTAAAAACTATATTAAAAATGAAAAAATCCCTGGTTTCTGAGCAAGTATTTAAGGCAATTGAGGTAACTATCTAGAATGCCTGAGAAGACAAGTTATCACATCAAGAATTCCTTACACTTCTGAGCAATTGTGAATACAAAGCCAGGGAAGACTCATCATCTAATTTTAAAAAAAGCATTGGACAAAGTTAATGTAGTGTCCTGAAAATTCATTTTGATTCAAATATTTGGATATTAAACTTATGTGATGTAAGAATCACATCATTATCCATAGCACTGTGGCCTACATAAAAGTATCAAATCATGTCAAATATTAAAATTATACCCTGCCATAGAAATGTAAGTTAGTCTTAACTTGTGATGTGAGTTCATAAGAATTGCAATATTTTTTAAATCAGTCTTTGAGTATACCTTCAACTATCAGGATTATCTTGTTCATTCAACTTAGAAGTATATGTTCACTCTCCTTTTCAAGGGTACTTTGATGAGAAAATTGGAGAGGTACTATGCTTGGGTACTGGGCTCCTGGAGAAAGGTATTTCAGTGTTATGATCCAGTAGAGAGTGGTTTCTAATAATGAGCCAGGGAAGATCTTAGCAGGAAAGACCTGAGAAGGAGCTGCTGTTCTCCATGCAAAGGAGGAACAAAGGTCCCAGGCTATTTGAGGGAGCTGTGGAAGAAATCAAACAAGCCTCAAAGATCTTTGAATTCAGGGATAAGACAACTGTTATTACAAAGTTTTTGTTGACACAATACAAAAATCCCATGCATAAATGTGGAAAGCTCTTGAAAGGCTTCTAGTGGTCTTTAATCACCACCTTCCTTGTTGATTCCAACTCCTAGGGTTGAACTGATTCAGGCAGATCAAACCCAAAGAAAACCTAATCATGCTTGTACTGAATATGTACACATGCAAAACATATAGGCTTTCTCTTTTTAGTTAATCCTTAATATAGTATAATGCCTAGTTTCATGGTACTTACGTTGCAGTATTGTAAATTATCTAGAAATGGTTTAAAATACACTTGCAGATGT
>NW_027205618.1:0-13909 GCF_024711535.1 Dipodomys merriami
ATATCACATTCATCCCCAAACCAGGCAAAGACCCAACCAAAAAGGAGAATTACAGGCCAATTTCCTTGATGAAACAGATGCAAAGATCCTTAACAAGATTCTAGCTAACAGAATCCAGAAACACATAAAAAAATAATTCACTATGACCAGGTAGGCTTCATCCCAGAGACACAGGGATGGTTTAACATACGTAAGTCAATAAATGTAATCCAACATATCAACAGAGCCAAGGTCAAGAATCACATGATTATCGCCACAGATGCAGAAAAGGCCTTTGACAAAATTCAACATTCATTCATGCTAAAAGCTCTGGAGAAAATAGGAATAGAAGGAACATTTCTAAAAACAATAAAAGCCATTTATGACAGACCAATAGCCAATATTATGCTTAATGGGGAAAAGCTACAACCAATTCTCCTAAAATCAGGAACAAGGCAAGGATGCCCACTGTCTCCACTCCTCTTCAATATAGTCCTAGAACCCTTAGCCAGGGCAATAAGGCAAGAAAAAGACATTAAAGGGATCCGCATAGGGAAAGAAGAAGTTAAGCTATCCCTTTTTGCAGATGACATGATACTATACCTCCACGATCCCAAAAACTCCATCCCCAAACTCTTAGAAATCATAAATCACTTCGGCAAAATAGCAGGATACAAAATAAACCCACAAAAATCAGTTGCCTCCCTATACACTGATAATGTACAGGAAGAGAGGGAAATAAAGGGAGCAACCCCATTCACAATAACCTCCCGAAAAATAAAATATTTAGGAATTAACCTAACCAAAGATGTAAAAGAACTATTTAAAAGTTAAAGAAAGAAATTGCAGAAGACACCAGGAAATGGAAAGACCTCCCATGCTCTTGGATAGGCTGACTTAATATAGTAAAGATGGTAATACTTCCAAAACTAATATACAAATTCAACGCAATTCCTATTAAAATCCCAATGACGTACATCACTGAAATACAGAAAACAGTCCAAAAATTCATATGGAACAACAAAAGACCTAGAATAGCCAAAACAATTCTAGGGGATAAAGACAATATGGGAGGGCTATCCATGCCGAACTTCAAACTCTACTACAGAGCTATAATAACAAAGACAGCATGGTACTGGCACAAAAACAGACCCGAAGACCAATGGAACAGAATAGAAGATCCAGAAATAAATCCACAGGCCTACAGCCAGCTGATATTCGACAAAGGAGCCAAAGACATACAATGGAAGAAACACAGCCTCTTCAACCGCTGGTGCTGGGAAAACTGGGCAGCCACATGCAGAAAACTAAAAGTGGACCCCAGCCTATCACCATGCACCAACATCAACTCAAAATGTATTAAAGACCTTAACATTAAACCTGAATCTCTGAAACTACTGCAGGACAGAGTAGGAGAGACACTGGAACTAATAGGCACAGGAAGGAACTTCCTGAACAGAGTCCCAGGGTCACAACAAATTGGAGAGAGACTCGACAAATGGGACTACCTTAAAATAAAAAGCTTCTGCACAGATAAAGCTATCACAACCAAGCTAGAAAGACAACCAACTAATTGGGAAAAAATATTTACCAGCAATATATCAGACAAGGGGTTAACATCCTGTATATACAGGGAACTCAAGAAACTAATCCCTCCCAAACCTAACAAACCAATTACTAAATGGGCAAGGGAACTAAAGAGGGACTTCTCAAATGAAGAAATAAAAATGGCAAAGAAACACATGAGGAAATGTTCATCATCCCTGGTGGTGAAGGAAATGCAAATAAAGACAACCCTGAGATACCACCTTACCCCAGTCAGAATGTCCCACATCCACAAATCAGCCAACAACAAATGCTGGAGGGGATGTGGAGAACGAGGAACACTATTACACTGCTGGTGGGAATGTACACTTATACAACCACTTTGGAAAGCAGTCTGGAGGGTCCTTAGAAAGCTAAAGATTGACCTCCCTTACGACCCAGTCATACCACTTCTAGGCATCTACCCTGAACAACAGGAACCAATATACAAGGACACATGAACCTCCATGTTTATTGCAGCACTCTTCGCAATAGCTAGGATATGGAAACAACCTAGATGCCCCACCACAGATGAATGGATCCAAAAATTGTGGTATCTATACACAATGGAATATTATGCAGCCATTAGAAATGACAAAATAATGGCATTTGCAGGGAAATGGATGGAGCTAGAAGGAATCATGTTGAGCGAGGTAAGCCAAGAACGAAGAGACAAATAGTGCATGGTCTCCCTGATAAGTGGATGATAAATCCAAAATGTTAGGTGATATGACAAAACTAACAGGACTTAAGAAACAAAGAACTCCCACTCATCTGGTTGAACCACTACCAAATATCCCCATGCTGCTGATCACATATATGGTATATAACATGTGAGCACCATTATATATTACAGACTGTGATAGACAATTTGCTCCAGGAAAGTTAGAATGAACTTGTGACTTTAAATGAGCATCATTATTCCACAATACTGTGAATTTCCGGAAATTAAGTAATCACTTAATCACAATCAAAAAAAAAAAAAAAAAAAAAGAACCTCGGGGAAGGGAGGGAGGGAGGGGATGGTAGGGGGAAAACAATGGAGGGGGTAACAATGTTCAAGAGGAAGTGTACTCATTACCTCACTCATGTAACTGTAACCCTCTGTATAGTATCTTTACAATAAAAAAAAGTATCTAAAAGAAGAGTTCAAATATTTTAATTTTATGTCTAATGGAAAAAAACCATGATCTGTAGACTCTCCCTGCACATCGTTTCTTTGGACTGACCACAGCATCTATAGAAGATTCAAAATAACAAATTTATGGTCTTCATCATGAAAATGCTGATATGCTAAAGGCCTGTTGGAAATCTTGGCATATATATATAAATATATTCATTATATTTAAAAATCAACATTATAAATGGTAAACATAGATATGAGAGTGTGTCTGTCTGTCTATGTCTATCTGTAATACTTAGCTAGACGAGCAAGGATCCGGAAGAGTATAAGCAGTTTAATGACAAGGCTATTCTTAGTGATATGGGCAGAATTACTGAATGAGTCAGAGATGGTGTTTTCCTGAAGTGGAGCAAGACCAGGTAGCCATTGCAATGCCAAGTTGAAAAAGTAGGTGGAAAAATGATATCTGTGCAATCCAGACTGAAATGGAGCTGTAATGTGAAGGTAACCAGACAGGTTCTGTGGTTATAAAAGGAAGTCACCCCTGCCTGAAATAGCAAGAGAACAAGAGATGGATGAAATAATCCCTGCTTGCTCTTCTGCTACTTCCTTACAGGCACCAAAATCAAAGAACAACAGAGCTCAAATGAGGAATGTGTAGAGGCCACCTGGTGGAGCAGATCCAAAAATGGCCAAAGTCGTCCCTTCCAACAAACTCAGATTCACTGGCAGGAGATGAATTTCTTATCAAACTTTAAATTCAACTTCCAGGATTGAAGGGAATAATCAAATTAACAAAGATAATGCCAAACAACAAGATGCTTCCCATGGTTTATAATCCAGCTAAAATTTGTCTGTGATTCTCCCCCCCACCCGACCTGCTAACAATTAGAAAATAAATTATGTCTTTGTACAAACTGACCAACAGGGGTATTTAAAAACAATTACAGATGTTCCTGGAAATTATAAATATGAAAACAAACTATTGACATATACCTGCATTTGTATTATAGTTGATTTCTCCTTTATAAGTAACAAACTGGATCATATATTAATCAAACTATAGAAATTGAAAGTTTCATGGAGATTGTGGTTGGAGCTACAAGGAATATTGAAAAATATGTTTGCTAGTGTCTATGTGAACACTATCATTTTCTTTTATAAAAAAAGTCAGTACTGTGTTTGAAAGTTATTTTGACTTTTACTAAACTAATTATAGAGAAATTTTGTGTCCACGAGATATAGAAATGGGTCATATTGTAAGATAGAGATCATAAATTTTTGTCCATGTATTTTCCTTAAAAGAAGAGCAAAATTAAAAGACTAAGATGACAAAAAATATTACAAAAGTTTCCATCAAATAATGCAATAAGTTAGCAAACTAATATAAATATTGCTAAAAGGTAACCTGAACAAAAATAAATGCAATTATAATATTTTGCTGACTTTTTAAAGTACATTTTTTCTGGTTTGCATGATTATCATATCACTAAATAATCCATTTTTATCTACAATTTCTTCATAAGCTATGATGCTAGGACCCATATTTAAAATAGAAAAATAAAATCAAAGACAAAAATAAAATGCTAATAATGAAAATCAAATCAACTAACAAATTTATTCAAACCTAATTCTCTTAAAAATACAATAACTTATAGGGATACAGGTGGACCCATTGCAACAATGAGATGTACAAGTCGTTATATCCAAAACGAACTTTACAACTTTGGTGGGAGGGGCCCCAGGGGAGCGGGGAGGATTGGGGGTGGGGGCGGGCAGAGGATGGGAAGGGATGGGAAGGGGAAACAAAGAAGGAGGCTACAATGCTTGATAAGAAATGTACTCATTATCTTGCCCATGTAATTGTAACCCCTCTGTACAGTATTTTCACAATAAAAAATATATAATAACCTAGTTTGGCCTTTGAAAATACTTTAATCCAAAGTACAATTAGTTGGGATTGGAGGCATAGCTCAGTTGGTAGAGTACTAGCCCACAGACAAAGGCAGCAGGTACTGAGTTGGCGTTTTAGTCTTGGGCCTAAAAAAGAAAAGAAAAGGAAAGAAAAGGAAAAAAATCACAATACTTGGCAGTTTTATATACTATCCTCATGAAGTAAAGGCTCTTTAGATTATGACAGCATGTATGTATATTTTATAGATTAACTCATATCTTATGTTTATACATATAGAAGCTAACATAAAAATGGCACACATATAAACTAACATGACATACAGCATTATTGTAGGCTTCACATTGTCCTATTGCTCAGCTTAATGTGGAATTGATAGGCTGCTTGTGGGAGGGGCACCTATACTGTCCCTCAACAAATCTGAAGAGGGCAGCTACTATAACTTCTAACACTTTATTATTGGTTAAGTTGGGGCTCCTTTCACTCAAATGACATAGTTAGAAGAATGTCACTGCACAAATCAATACCTAGTGCCTTGCATTGATGTGCAGCTACCTTAAACAACAGCTGTGTCGACAACTAACTCCTGAGTAGTCAGGATACTAATTATGGTAAGCGCACTGTACTTGGAAAGTGACTCTCAAAGAAATTTCTGCCCTCTTCATGTAAATCTCAGACAGCTTGCTGCACACTCAGCAACAGCTTTTGTGTTGTCTTTTCCTAAATGCAAGACTTTATCATTCTGATGTCAAGAATATGCAAAGATCCTATTCACAGTGAAATTAAAATGCACGTGTAATGCAGCTTAAGCAATAAGAACAGGTGGTGAATATGTTAAAAATAGATGATGCCTGCAGTGTTGACGTCTCCTACATTAACATTCTTCACAAAAGCATCTACTTATTTTCTGCAGTTTACTCTTGCAGACTAATGATTTTTACAAATATTCGTGAATATATCTGAAAAGGAATATGTTATAATTTTCTTTAAACTTTTCTCTTAACAGATCCTTAAAGGATATGATTACTTTCAAAACTTACAGGAATTGAAACCACTGCATTCAACTTCATGATCTAAGATGGCACAGCTACATTTTCATAGCTATCAACTTTAGCTAATCCTATACTTCCGCTCACTTATTCCTACTTACATTTGATTTAACTCAGATAAGCACATTAACATAAACATGGAATGGTAAGCATAAGTTGAAAAGGAAGAAGTGAAGAGGTATGTTTACTGCCATCCAATAGAAATTTTGTGAGGCTTGATTTTGAGCCATTAAAAGGATGGCATCTTTAAAAGTCATACAAAAATAATCATATGTATAAAAAAACATTACAGATAACTTACAATTATGCATGTGACTTTAGACATAACAAATGCTTTTATTTTCTGACATAAGCAGAAACCATACTATAGGTTAAGAACATATGATGTTTGTGTGGTTGTTATTCTAATCATTTTCATAATTCCCTTTTAGCCATAGAGGCCAGCTGTCAAGATCTGATATATTAATATCTGCTTACAAAAGATCTTCTCCAGGTTCTTCTATCTCTATGTATTTTTCTCTACTGATAAAATCTATTTAAATCTGATATGCAAGGGCTGAATAGAAGATAACTGGGGAAAAAAACAGGAGAAGGAAGAACTCTAGAAGACAATAAAACCACAGAAAATACCTACATGTTAGGACTCCGTGGGTGAAAAAGGAAATCTGTTAAGGAGTCCTGTAGGAATCTCCTACAAATATAACAGCTTGCATTCTGAAATACCTGAAATCTAAAGGAAATTATATCAAGGCTTGGGTGTAAAAACAATCATGCCAAAGTGCTGCATAGAGGTTAAGGCCGGGGCAAAGTCCAACACATTTATAATTTATGAGAAGGTTCATTCACATTGTATTTGAACTGAAACCAGATTACAAATTTTACTTGTAGGTAGAAAATAAAATGCAAATTCCCATTCAACAACATTGATTAGGGGCAGTGAAAAAATAAGCTAGTTTATATTTTTGAAGAATTAAACGTATTGCAAGCTGCATATCTTCCTCATGTGGGAGAAATTCAGCCACACCTTTTATATATAATATATATTACATAATATGTATCACATAATATATTACATATCAATATTAATTAAAGTATAATTAACATGCAATTAATATAACATATTATATTAATAATATCTGTTGTATATTAATTATATTATATATTATATATAATAGAACAGACTATAAGAAGATGAAGTAAGACAGTTTTGTGATGTGTGAAGGAGAGAGTGTGATAAAGGAAGGATAGTCTTCAAAATTAGTAGGTCCATGATTTTCAGTCCTAGTATTTTCAGTATGCTCAATTCATTGCACAACTAAAGGAAATATCTTAGCTACCTCTCAATCCTAATTCCTTCATAAGTAAAAATCTGGAAATAATCACCTCCCTTGATAGGTTTTGTAATGGACTCAAATTTTTCCTAGCAATAAAAGTTGCTAAAAGAGATCTTTAATATAGTGTAGTGGGTGGTCTTGGCACAGAGAAAAATCAACATTGGGAAGGGAAAGTCAGTTTTAAATTTAAGTTGAGAGAAATTAGTGGGATTAGATGTCAAATAACTTTAATTTTCCCAATAGAGAAGGACATAAGTCTGCTGAAGGTCAGGTACTTGTGGAAAGTGAACATTTGGAAAAGTCACAATAAAAAAATTGGCAAGAGGTTAATAAGTGATTAATTAAAAACTGTTGAGTGGTTATAAAGTATAAATTGTATTCGAATTTTTTGAGGTTTCCATCTATGCCTGTTAAATCAATAGAGTATGTGTCTATGTGGCTGCCAAGCTAGAAATTCAAAAGATCTAGCACCATGCTAAAAGGTAAACACAAAGTTTCAGTTCCAAAATGTCTTTGCAGTAACTGAAAATTGCCTTCAAATGCTTCAGGAGGAAAGTTTTACTGTCAAATATGCAGAGGATAAATTCTCCTTAAGAAATAACTTTTATTCTTAAAGAAAAAAATGGCCTACCTAAACTTTGTAGAAAAAAAAACTCTGCTTCTAAAAAAGTCTCCTTTTATCACAAATTTAATTATGCACATATGTATTTGTAGATATGTAAATGATAGTTACCATTTGAAATATATCATTTTAAAACATATATCCAATTATCAGAAATATATACATATATCTCTATACACACAAAATAAATTGCATGTTCTCATTCAAATACTTCTGGGATATTTGAAAATCTGCACTTAGAACATCTAGGTATTATTATAAGGATTGTTTTAATCATTGATTAATAAGACCAAAAAGTTTTTCATATTAGCTTAACTAGCTATGCCATAGAATTGAATGGATCAATTAAACTTGTACTATACCTAGGTTCGGTCTCTTACTACTCATGTGTATGAACTATACCAGTTTCATTTTTCTGATCCATAAAGTATAAAATGATGTTTAACTGCTATGGATGTTGTGAATAGAAAAACATATGCTTTTATAAACTATTTAGAAAGATTACTGGCATATGGCATGTTTATACTTAAGCATTAATTATTATTATTAGCTACAGAAACTCTCTTCTCTGACTCAAATAACCACCTATGTTTTGTCACAAACTTCAGATTTGTACCAATGGTTGCATAGGTTCCAAAGGAACCATGATTACATCAAACCAATTTTAAAATTAAAAAATATAGAGTCTACACTAAAATAATGTAGGCTGAAATAGCAATGAATGAAAGTTAATAGACTATATATCATACTATCGAGTGTTTCTTGTTAATTGCATGACCAATGCAGAGATCATGTTTGGTCTTTATAAATTATAATCTCGATTCTTTAATAACTTAAGCTTAAAATCTGTGTTCCACATATCACAATAAGTATTGTTATTTAATACCAGCTAAGAATTAAAAATAAAAAGTTTAAGGATACAGGTGGACCTGTTGCAACAATGAGAAGTACAAGTTGTCATGTCCAAAACGAGCTTTACAACGTCGGTGGGGGGGGGGGGAGGGGGGTGGAAGGAGAAGGATTGGGGCAGGGGGGAGGGGGGAGGCTGGGAAGGGATGTGAAGGGTAAACAAAGGAGGAGGCTGCAATGCTTGGTAAGAAATGTACGCATTATCCTGCCCATGTAATTGTAACTCCTCTGTACAGTATGTTCACAAATAAAATAAAATTTTATAAAATAAAAAAAATCTGTGTTCCACATATCACAATAAGTATTGTTATTTAATACCAGCTAAGAATTAAAAATAAAAAGTAAAATGAATATGCATAGAAATTATAAACTCATCCATTAGTTTGCTCTTCACAAAGAAGTGGCTTACTGATCCACCATGGTCTCAAAGCAAGGAAGAGTAAAAATTAGAATTGAAGTCACATGACCCTGCTTTAGGGTTTGTACATAGTACTGCCTTTTAAATACAAAAACATGTCATGTGTGTATTAATTTAGAATTTATAAATTAAACTAACATATAATTTCTTTCATTTGCAGAAAAATATCTGATATAAATAGGATAGGGTTTAGAGTTAATGTACCAATATTTTGAATGTTTAGAAAAAAGTAATCCCAGAATTTACTTGTGCTAACTCATGTTATCATATCATATCTGGTAAATGTTATATCTAATTAAAATGAAATACACATGCATGCCTGGAGAGACAGAGAAAAAAGGAAAGAAGGAAGGAAAGAAAGAAGGAAGAAGGAAGAAGGGAAGAAGGGAAGGAAGAAGGGAAGGGTAGAAGGGTGGAAGGAAGGAAGGAAGGAAAGAAAGGAAGGGAAGGAAGGAGGGGGGAGGAAGGGAGAACAGAGTAATATAATTAATAACCAAGTCTATTCAAGTGAAGCTTCCTCATTTACAATATTTACTTAGGTGTTTTATAATGGCTGGAAATGAAAAAGCACATTCTTGAATTAACTAACATGTGAAACATAAATAAGTAAGTCTGGAAGGAGAAGGAAAGTGCTGGAATTTATAATTCACTGGAATTCAGATAATACTAACACTGGTCCATAGGCTGTCACTTCACATCAGAAACAATGATTCCCACTGTTTTTCTGGTTGATACAATTTATTAAAAACTTATCATCATGTAAGAGATAAAATTATGATGAGCCTCCAAATCCAACACAGAAGGCCTAACAGGAAACGTGTCATAATTTACCTTACCAAAGTAGAGAAAAAAGAAAGGAAAGAAGAGAGAGAGAGAGAGAGAGAGAGAGAGAGAGAGAGAGAGAGAGAGAGAGAGAGCGCGAGAGAGAGAGAGAGAGAGAGAGAGAGAGAAGAAAGAAAGAAAGAAAGAAAGAAAGAAAGAAAGAAAGAAAGAAAGAAAGAAAGAAAGAAAGAAAGAAAGAAAGAAAGAAAAAGAAAGAAAGAAAGAAAGAAAGAAACCAAAGAAACCTAAGAAAAACAAGAAAAGTTCCAATCATTTCAACATCACAGTAGAGTTAAAGACCGTTTTCGCATTCAGATATTTTTGTAATTTCACAGATCCTACAGAGCAGCTCCTTCTGCCATTCCTCCAGTGGCCGTAACCAGAAGGTGGTGGCTGTAACCAGAAGGTGGTGGCTGTAACCAGAAGGTGGTGGCTGTAACCAGAAGGTGGTGGCTGTAACCAGAAGGTGGTGGCTGTTTTTGACTAGCTGCCTGCTTGCTTTGCTTTCCATTTCCTGTAAGAGAGTGAGGTTGCTGTTTGGGGACAGAGAGATCTACTTTAAGCAAGAGAACTATTTGGCCCGTGGGGAGGCATTTCTTCACAATCTCTCCCAACCTGACAATTGACACGCTCAGCATAAGGAGCTGCCTTCAGGCTCTCCCCTCTGTCACACAGCCTCTTTTTCAATATTGGAAGCATTATGGTTGAGATGGCATTCAGGCAGGGTTGGTCATCTGTAGAATGGGTTTGTCTCTCCATGATGTTCTTTCTTCCTCATTACCTGCTTATTAAATATGTACCAGAGCTGTCAGAACCATCCTGGCACAACACAAAACTTGAGCTTTTATTTCATCGCCAACATAACATAAACAAAAAGGCCGGGGAGGAGACTGATTTCCTTATAAGTTTCATGGGGAAGAAAGGATAGCTAGGAGTAATTTTCTTTTATTAAAATCATAATTAAAATGGTTGTCAAAGATGCAAATATGTAAGCATGCGTAGCTCATAATTACAAACTAGACGCTTTCCTAACTGGAAGGTTAGATTTAACACTTTAAACTTGAAAGAAAAAAATCCATGAAAGTTATTTTTAGTACATTTTTTATTGTAAAAATACTGTACAGAGGGGTTACAGTCACATGAGCAAGGTAATATGTACATTTCCTATCAAGCACTGTTACCTCCTCCTTTCTCTTCCCCCTACCATCCCTTCCCTCCCACCTCTTCAAATACCCCCCACCCCCAAAGTTGTAAAGCTCATTTTTCAAAATAGTGTCTTTTACATCTCATTGTTACAATGGGTCAACCTGTATCCTTACTTAAGCATTTTGTTTTTTATTTCCCCTCCCCAAATTAAAAGAAGTGTATATACAAGATGCAGAGCACCGACATCAAATACAGTGAAAATAGGGGCTATACAGTGGGGGAGGAACATACAAAGAAACAAAAAAAAAATCACATTTTACATTATAAATATGTTAGAAACAATAGCAAGAAAGAAAAAAGTTATTTGTGTCCCTATCTTGGGGTTGATTTCATTTAAAATCATCTTATATGGTCATAGGTACATAGCTTTTGACCTTTTCTGCTTGTCCTAGACATATACTAGTTATTTCTAATAAGGGAAACCATGGGACCTACGTTTCTTCGGGCCTGGCTTACTTCACTTAATATACTTTTTTCAAAGTCTTTCCATTTCCTAACATATGGGGCAATGTCATTCTTTCTGATAGAAGCATAAAATTCCATTGTGTATATATGCCACATTTTTTTGATCCGTTCATCTATTGAGAGGCATCTGTTTTGGTTTCATATCTTAACTATGGTAAATAATGCTGTGATAAACCTAGTTGTGCTGCTAGCCTTAGTATGGCCTTGCTTGTGATCGTTTGGGTAAATGCCCAAAAGTGGGATTGCTGGGTCATGGGGGAGCTCTATGTGGAGACTTTTGAGGAACCAACAAACTGCTCATGAAAGGTATTATTTAAAATAATTAATCAACCAGGCTCTGGTAGCTCACACCTGTAATCCTAGCTACTCAGAAGGCTGAGATCTGAAGATCATGGTTAAAAGCCATCCTGGGCAAGAAAGTCTGTGAAATTCATCTCCAACTAACCATCTAAAAATTGGAAGTGGAACTGTGCCTTAAAGTGGTAGAGCTCTAGGCTTAAACAAAATGGCTAGGGGACAGCACCCAGGCCTTGAGTTCAAGCTCCATGATCAACTAAATAACTAAATAAATAATAACAATAATTCAAGGGTTAGCAGATATTTTCCAAAATGGAACCCTAAGGTTCCTTCAATAAATAAAGTCACCAGGTACTGGTGGCTCATGCCTGTAATTCTAGCTACACAGGAAGCTGAGATGTGAGGATCTCCATTCAAAGCCAGCCTGGACAGAAAAGTCTCCAATTAACCACTCAAAAAAATGGGAAGTGGCATTGTGGCTTAAAGTAGAGTGCTAGTGTTGAGTGAAAGAACTCAGAGACAGTACCAGGCCCTGAGTTCAAGCCCCATGACCAGTAAAAATAGTAACAATAACAATAATAATAATTATTATTATTAGGGTTATTTATTCTACTCACTTTTTTTTATCAAGTATCTATTTCCCTAATGTCTTAATTTTATTTAAAAATTCAAATCTATGAAAAAAAGTTTTCATGTAATTCTGTCTTATACAAATATTTTTAAACACTCATTGTTCCATCAAATATTTGTCATAAGCAGCATGTTTTAAAATGTACAGGCAGGTTATTAAACAAAGTAATTTGAAAGACAAAAGACAAAATTCCATCTTTTATATTCATGGTGGTCCATATTGACCACTTAGAATCTGATTGGCTGAAATCAGGATTTTTAACAGGGGCTCAAAACAAAGCAACAAACAAAATCCCTTCTCACATAAGGAAGTGGATGGCAAAGATATAGAAATTATAGTAAGTCATACTGAGTAAGAAAATTAGAGATTTGCTTCCATTTGTTTTTGTTTGGGGGAATATTATTTAGAAATGTAACTAAATGTATAAGTACAACTCTAATTTAGAGGTCTACTTATGAAAGAGAAACAGGTTGGAAGTTCTTTATTAGTGAATAAAATCTTTTCTGTTCTGTTTACATGTTTTCCGTTCTGTCTTCTATAGATGATAAAAGATAGATGATAAACCTATCAACAGACAGACAGAGAGAAGAGAAAGTAGATAGATACATATAGAAAAATAGTTTTGTAATATATATATATAATATTGTAAAGATACTGTACAGAAGGGTTACAGTTACATGAATAAGGTAATGAGTACATTTCCATTTCCTCTTGAGCATTGTTACCCACTCCTTTGTTTTCCCCCTACCATCCCTTCCCTCCCATCCTCCCCAACTTCTCTCACCCTCAACTCCCCACCTCCCACCCCCAAGCTGTAAAGTTAGTTTTCAACATAGTGTCTTGTACATCTCATTGCTACAATGGGTCAACCTGTATCCTTGTTTCAGCATTTGTTATTTTCCTTCCCTTTCCCAAATTAGAAAAATGTATAAAAATAGTTTTGAGTTGAACTCAGATAGGGGCTCACGTTAACATTGGTTAACATTGCACTGGCTTTGGACGGCATTCTTCTTATCTTTGCCTCCAATGTAGCAAAGATTATAGGTATGTACTATCACAACAAGTCCTATTCAGAAATTTTAATTGATCTAGTAGTTGTCCATATGTGGGGATTCAGCGAGATATTCTGGTACATGTACATATCCTGCCATGATCAGATCAAGTAACCAATATATTCGTAACTTCACATAACAATTCTTTGTGTATGGAGCAATCAGAATCTTCTCTACAGCTTTTTCAAATACATAATTAATTAAGTCAGCCATAGTTATATACTGTAATATAGAACACAAATAGGAATTGCAGCTTTATCCAGCTGAGCCCTGTCTCTATCACTCACCCCTCTCTTTCTTCTGCCTCACCTCCAAGTCTCTGGGACCACTTGTTTACCATCCACTTCTAGGGGGTTAATAGTAAATAGGATTTCCTTTTCTGACTTAGTTACCTTTGTCTCTATTTTTTATTAAGTAGATGAGACTGTTGCATGGTCTACTGAAGATAAGCTTTTTTGATTTAGGAGAGATTGTGTGAACTTTCCTGTTTTGAGCTTAGTGTAATA
>NW_027205619.1:0-13890 GCF_024711535.1 Dipodomys merriami
CCCAAAATATTACCCTCACCCCAGCAATCACCCTAACCCTCATCCTATCCCTAACCCTCATGCTAACCCTCACCCTAACCCTAATCCTAACCCTCACCCTAAACCTAACCCTCACCCTCAACATCACCATCAGCCTAACCCTAAGACTAACCTTAAACCTAACTCTAACCCCCACACTCACCCTCACCCTAACCCTAATCCTAACCGTAACCCTAACTCTAACCCTAACCCTCACACTAACACTCACTCTAACCGTAACATAACACTAACCCTAACCCTAAACCTCACACTAACCCTCATCCTAAGCCTAACTCTAAACCTAAACCTCACCCTAATCCTAACCCTTACTCTAACACTAATCCTAACCCTAAAGCTCACCCTAACCCTAACCCTAACCCACACGCTGACACTCACCCTATATGTAACCCTAAACCTAAAATTAAAAATAACCTTAACACTAAACCTAAACCTTACCCGAACTGTAACCCTCACCCTAACCCTAACCATCATCCTAACACTTACCCTCACCCTAATACTAACCCTAACCCTAACACTAACCCTCACACTAACCCTAACACTCACCCTAATCCTAAACCTCACCCTAACCCTAACCCTAACCTAAACCTCACCCTCACCCTAGCCCACACCCTAATTCTAATTCTAACCCTTAGCCTCACTTAACCCTAACCCTCATGCTCACCCTAAACCTCACATTAAACCTAACCTTCATCCTCACCCTATCCCCTAACCCTCACACTTACCCTAACCCTCACCCTAACCCTAACCCTCACCCTTATCTTAACCCTCACCCACAGCCTAACCCTCAACTTTCCCCTTACCATCACCCTCACCCTAACACTCACCCTATCCCTAAACCTCATTCTAACCTTCAAGCTAACTGTAACCCTAACCATAAACCTAATCCTAACCCTCACCCTCAATCTCACCCTCAGCCTAAACCTCAGCCTAACCCTAACCCTAACACTAACCCTCACCCTCACCGTAGCCATCACCCTAATCGTAACCCTAAACCTCATCCTAACCGTCACTCTAATTCTAAACCTAACTATCACCAAACACTAATCCTCACCCCTACCCTCACCCTCAGCCTAAGCCAAAGCGTAACCCTAACCCTCACACTCACCCTCACCCAAACCTAATCCTAAACCTAAGCCTAACCCTAAACCTCAAACTAACCCTCACCCTAACCCTAACCCTAACACTAACCCTGACCCTAACCCTAACCATAACCCTAACACTAACCCTCACACTAACCCTAACCCTCACCCTAACCCTAAACCTCACCCTAACCCTCAACCTCACCCTAACCCTAATCCTCACCCTAAACCTCACCCTCAGCCTCACCCTCACTGCAAAGGTAACCTTAACCATAACACTAACAATAACCCTAACCCTAACCCTAACCCTAACTATCACCCTCACCCTCACCCTAATCCTAACCCAAACCCTCACCCTAACTCTAAACCTTACCCTCACCATAACACTAACCCTCATCCTAACCAACAACCAAACCCTAATCCTCACCCTCAACATAACACTAACCCTCACTCCCACCCTCACCCTCAGCCTAACCCTAAGCCTAAGCCTACCCCTAACCCTAACCTTCACACTCACCCTTACCCTAACCCTAATCCTAACCCTAACCCGAACCATAAACCTCACCTTCAGCCTCACTCTCACTGCAAACTTAACCCTAACCATAACTCTAAAAATAACCCGAAACCTAACCCTAACCCTAACCCTAAATCTACCCTAACCCTAACCCTAATCCTCACCCCCACCCTCAGGCTCAGCCTAGCCCTAAGCCTAACCCTAACACTAACACTAACTCTAACCCTAAACCTCACCCTCACCCTAACTCTATCTCTTAACCTAACCCTAAACCTTACCTTAACTCTAACCCTAAACCTCACCCGCACCCTCACCCTCACCGTAACTCTAACCCTAACCCTAACAATAACACTAACCTAAGCCTAACCATCACCCTAAGCCTAATAATCACTCCCATCCTCACCCTTAGCCAAAGCCTAAGCCTAAGCCTAAGCCTAACCCTAACCCTAACCCTCACACTCGCACTGACCCTAACCTAAACCTAACCCTAACCCTATCCCTGAACCTCAACCTAACCCTCACCCTCACCCTAATGCTAACACTAAACCTAAACCTAACCCTCACCCTAACCCTCCCCTTAACCCTAACTCTAAACCTAAACCTCACCAGCACCCTAACCCTAACCTTAAACCTAAACCTAACCCTAAACCTCACCCTAACCCTCACCCTCACCCTCACTCTCACCGTGACCGTAACTCTAACCCTAACCCTAACAATAACACTAACCTTAACCCTAACCCTTACCCTAACACTAACCATCACCGTCAACCTTAGCCTCACCCTCAATGCAAACTTAACACTAACCATAACACTAACAATAACTCTAACATTAATCCTAAGCCTAACCCTAAACCTAACCCTCATCTTAACCCTAACCATAAACCTAACCCTAACCCTAACCCTAAAAGTAACACTAACCCTAACCATAACCAAAAACCTCATCCAAACCCTCACCCTAAACCTAACGCTAACCCTCACCCTAACCCTAACCCTCACCCTCAAAATCCGCCTAAGCCTAACCCGAACTCTAACTCTCACACTAACCCTCACCTTAAACCTAACCCGAACACTAACCCTAACTCTAACCCTAAACCTCACGATCAACCTAAATCTAACTCTAACCCTAACCCTATACCTATACCTCAACCAAAACCTAACCCTAACCCTCACACTAACCCTCACCCTAACCCTAACCTAACACTAACCCTAACCCTAACCCTCACACTAACCCTCACCCTAAGCCTAACTCTAACCCTAAACCTCACCCTAACCCTAACCCTAACTCTAACCCTAATCCTAACCTTAACCCTAACCCTCACCCTAACCCTAATCCTAACCCTAACCCTATCCCTAAAAATCAACCTAAACGTAACCCTCACCATAACCCTCCCACTAAACCTAACTGTAAACATAATCCTCACCCTCAACCTAACCCTAACCCAAAACCTCACCCATCTCACCTAAGCCTTACCTTCACCCTCACCCTCACCCTCACCGTAACTCTAACCATAACCCTAACAATAACACTAACCATAACCCTAACCCTAACCATAAACCTCACCCTCAGCCTCACCCTCACTGCAAACTTAAACCTAACACTAACCATAACACTAACATTAACCCTTAGCCTAACTCTAACCCTAACCCTAACCCTAAACCTAAACCTCACGCCCAAGCTCAGCCTCATTCTAACCCTAAGCCTAACCCTAACATTAACCCTAACTTTAACCCTAAACCTCACACTCACACTAACCCTATCTCTAAACCTAACCCTCAGCTTAACCCTAACCCTAACCCTACGTGCACCCTCACCCTCACGTTAACTGTAACCCTAACCCTAACAATAACACTAACCCTAACCGTAACCATCACATTAACACTAATACTCACCCCCAGCCTCACCCTCAGCCTAACCCTAAGCCTAAGCCTAATCCTAACCCTCACCTTCACCCTCACCCTAATCCTAACCCTAACCCTATCCCTAAACCTCAACCTAACCCTCACCCTCACCCTAATGGTAACACTAAACCTAACCCTAAACCTCACCCTAACCCTCCCACTCACCCTAACTCTAACCCTAAACCTCTACAGCACCCTAACCCTAACACTAACCCTAACCCTAAACCTCACCCTAAACCTCACCCTAAACCTCACCCTCACTCTCACCATGACCGTAACTCTAACCCCAACCCTAACAATAAAACTAACCCTAACCCAAACCCTAACACTAACCATAACCCTCACCCTGAGCCTCACCCTCAACGCAAACTTAACACTAAACATAACACTAACAATAACCCTAACCCTAACCCTACTCCTAAACTTAACCCTAACCATAACCCAAACCCTAACCCTAACCCTAACCCTAAACCTAACCCTGATCATAACCCTAAAACTAACCCTAACCCTAACCATAACAACAAACCTCATCCTAACAGCCACCCTAAACCGAACCCTAACCCTCACTCTAACCCTAACCCTAACCATCACTCCCACGCTCGGCCTAAGCCTAAGCCTAAGCCTAACCCGAACTCTAAGCCTCACCCTAACCCTCACCCTAACACTCACCCTAACCCTAACCCTAACACTAACCCTAACTCTAACCCTAAATCTCACCCTCACCCTAACCCTAACACTAACCCTCACCCTAACCCTAAACCTCACCCTCACTGTAACCCTAACCCTAACCCTCACCCTAACCATAAACCTAACCCTAATCCTAAACCTCACCATAATGCTAACCCTAACCCTCACCCTCACACTTGCCCTCATCCTAACCCTAATCCTAACCTTAACCTCATCCTAAACCTCACCCGAGTCCTAAACCTAACCCTTACCCTCACCCTCATACTAACCCTAACCCTAACCCTCACACTCAACCTCACCCAAACCCTAATCCTAACACTAACCCTAACCCTAACCCTAACCCTAACCCTCACCCTAACCCTCCCCCTAACACTAACTCTAAACCTAAACCTCACCCTCACCCTAACCGAAACTCTAACCCTAACCCTAAACCTAAACCTCAACCTAAACCTAAACCTTACCTTCACCCTCACCCTCACCGTAACCTTTACCCTAACCCTAACCCTAAAAATAACCCTAAACCTAACACTTAACCCTAACCCTAACCATAACCCTCACCCTAACGGTAACCCTCACCCTAATACTTACCCTCACCCTCACCCTCAATGTAAGCTTAACCCTAACCCAAATAATAACCCTAAAGCTAACACTAACCCTAACCATAACCATAACCCTTACCCTAACGCTATAACTTACCCTAACACTAACCCTCACCCTAAAACTAACCCTAGTCCTAACACTAACCCTCACACTAACCCTCTAACCATCACCTTAACCCTAAACCTCTACCTAACCCTAACCCTAATTCTCACCCTCACACTAGCCCTCACCCTAACCCTAATCCTAAACCTGACCCTCATCCTAACCCTAACAATAACCCTAAAAATAACCCTAAACTTAACCCTAACCCTCATTCTAACCATAAATCTCACCCTAACCCTAAACCTCACCCTAACACTTACCCTCAACCCAACACCAACCCTAACCCTAACACTAACCCTCACATTAACCCTAATGATCACCCAAAACCTAACACTCACCCTAACCCTAACCCTAACCCTCATCCTCACCCTAGCGCTCAACCCAACCCTAACCCTCATCCTCACCCTAAATCTCACACTAACCCCAAAAACGAATCCTCAATCTAAACCACACCCTAACCCTAACCCTAAACCTAACCCTCACCCTAGACTTAACCCTCACCCTTACAGTAAACCTCACTCTCAGCCTAACCCTCACCTTTACCCTTACTGTCACCCTCACCCTAACACTCACAGTAACCCTAACCCTCATCCTAACCCTCACCCTGACCATAACCCTTAGCATCAACCTAATCCTAACCCTCACCCACAACCTAACCCTAACACTCACTCTCACACTAACCCTCACACTAACACTAACTCTAACCTTAAACCTCACCCTCACCCTAACCCTAAACCTAACCCTCAACATCACCCTCAGCCTAACCCTAAGCCCAACCTAACCCTCACCCTAACCCTCACACTCACCCTCACAGTAACCCTAATCCTAATCCTAACCATAACACTAACCCTCAACCTAACCCTAACAATAACCCTAACATTAACCCTAACACTAACCCTAACACTCACACTCACCCTAACACTAACTCTAAAATTAAACCTCATCCTCAACCTAACTCTAACCTTAAACCTCCCCCTAACCATAAACCTAAACCTCACCCTCACCCTAGCCCTCAGCCTAACCCTAATCCTAACCCTAACCCTCACCCTTACCCTCACTCTAACCGTAATCCTAACACTCACCCTAAACCTAACCCTCACCTTCAAACTCACCCTCACCCTAACCCTAAGCCTTACCCTAAACCTAACCCTAACCCACACACTCACCCTCACCCTAACCCAAATCCTAAACCTAACCCTAACTCTAAACCTAACCCTCAAACTAACCCTCACCCTAACCCTAAACTAAAACTAACCCTAACCCGAACCGTCAACGTAACCCTCACCCTAAGCCTAACTCTAACCCTAAACCTCACTCTAACCCTAACCCTAACTCTAACCCAAATCCTAACCCTAAACCTCACAATAACCCTAACCCTCACCCTCACCCTCACCCTCAACGTAACCCTAAATCTAAAATTTAAAATAACCCTAACATGAACCCTAACCCTCAACCTAACTGTAACCCTCACCCTAACCTTAACCATCACCCTAACACTTACCCCCACCCTAACACTAACCATAACCCTAACACTAACCCTCACACTAACCCTAATATTCATCCTAACCCTAAACCGCTCCCTAACCCTAACCCTAACCCTAACCCCCAGCCTCACCCTAGCCCTCACCCTAACCCTAATTCTAACTCTTATCCTCACCTAAACCTAAACCCTTATCCTCACCCTAAACATCACACTAACCCTAACGCTAATCCTCAATCTAACCCTCACCCTCACCCTAACCCCTAACCCTCACACTTACCTTAAACCTCACCCTAACCTTAACACTCACCCTTATCTTAACCCTCACCCACAGCCTAACCCTCAATTTACCCTTACCTTCACCCTCACCCTAACACTCAATCTATCCCTAACCCTCATCCTAACTTCAAGCTAACCGTAACACTAACCATCACCCTAACCCTAACCTTCACCCACAAACTCACCCTCACCCTAACCCTAATCCTAACCCTAACCCTAATCCTAACCCTAACCCTCACCCTCAGCATCACCCTCACTCCAAAAGTAACCTTAACCATAACACTAACAATAAACTTAACTCTAACCCTAATCCTAACCCTCACCCTCACCCTAAACCTAATCCTAACCCTAACCCTCACCCTAACCCTAACCTTCACCCTCACTGTAACTCTAACCCTCATCCTAACCCTCACCCTAACTCTAATCCTCACCCTCACTGTAACTCAAAAGCTCACTCTCACCCTCACCCTCAGCCTAACCCTAAACCTAAGCCTAACCCTAACCCTAACACTCACACTCACCCTCATCCTAACCCTAATCCTAACCCTAACCCTATCCCTAAAAATCAACCTAACCCTAACCTTCACCCTAACCCTCCCACTAACCCTAACTCTAAACATAATCCTCACCCTCAACCTAACCCCAACCCTAAACCTCACCCTAAATCTCACCTAACCCTAACCCTCACCCTCACCCTAACCGTAACTCTAACCTTAAACCTAACAAGAACACTAACCATAACCCTAACCCTAACCATAAACCTCACCCTCAGCCTCACCCTCACTGCAAACTTAAACCTAACACTAACCATAACACTATTAACCCTTAGCCTAACCCTAACCCTAACCCTAACCCTAACTCTAACCCTAACCCTAACCCTAACCCTAATCCTCATGCCCAAGCTCAGCCTCATTCTAACCCTAAGCCTTACCTTAACATTAACCCTAACTTTAAACCTAAACCTCACCCTCACCCTAACCCTATGTCTAAACCTAACCCTAAACCTCAGCTTAACCCTAACCCAAACACTACCCGCAACCTCACCCTCAGGTTAACTCTAACGCTAACCCTAACCCTAACCATCACCCTAACCCTAATCCTCACCCCCAGCCTCACCCTCAGCCTAACCCTAATCCTAAGCCTAACCCTAACCCTCACCCTCACCCTAATCCTAATCCTAACCCTAACCTTATCCCTAAACCTCAACCTAACCCTCACCCTCACCCTAATGGTAACACTAAACCTAACCCTAACCCTCACCCTAACCCTCCCCCTCACCCTAACTCTAACCCTAAACCTCACCAGCACCCTAAACCTAACCCTAACCCTAACCCTAAACCGGACCCTGAACCTCACCCTAACCCTCACCCTCACTCTCACCATGACCGTAACTCTAACCCTAACCCTAACAATAATACTAACCCTAACCCAAACCCTAACACTAACCATAACCCTCACCCTGAGCCTCACCCTCACCGCAAACTTAACACTAACCATAACACTAACAATAACCCTAACCCTAACCCGAATCCTAAACTAAACCCTAACCCTAACCCAAACCCTCAACCTAACCCTAACCCTAAACCTCACCCTAATCATAACCCTAAAAGTAACCCTAACCAGAACCAGAACCACAAACCTCATCCTAACCCTCACCGTAAACCTAACCCTAACCCTCACCCTAACCCTAACCCTAACCCTCACCACCACAATCGGCCTAAGCCTAAGCCTAACCCGAACTCTAACCCTCACCCTAACCCTAACCCTAACACTAAACCTCACTCTAACCCTAAACCTCACCCTCACCCTAACCCTAACACTAACCCTCACCCTAACCCTAAACCTACCCTCACTGTAACCCTAACCCTAACCCTCACCCTAAACCTAACAGTAATCCTAAACCTCACCATAATGCTAACCCTAACCCTCACCCTCACAATTGCCCTCATCCTAACCCTAATCCTAACCTTAACCTCATCCTACACCTCACCCTAATCCTAAACCTAACCCTCACCTTCACATTCAGACTAACCCTAACCTTAACCCTCACACTCAACCTCACCCTAACCCTAATCCTAACACTAACCCTAACCCTAAACCTAACCCTCACCCTCACCCTAACCCTCCCCCTAACACTAACTCTAAACCTAAACCTCACCCTCACCCTAACCCTAACTCTAACCCTAACCCTAAACCTCAACCTCAACCTAACCCTAAACTTTACCCTCAACCTCACCCTCACCGTAACATTAACCCTAACCCTAACCCTAACAATAACCCTAAACCTAACACTAACCCTAACCATAACCATAACCCTCACCCTAACGGTAACCCTCACCCTAACATTTACCCTCACCCTCACCATCAACGTAAGCTTAACCCTAACCCAAACAATAACCCTAAAGCTAACACTAACTCTAACCCTAACCATAACCCTCACCCTAACGCTCTAACTCACCCTAACACTAACCCTCACCCTAAAACTAACCCTAGTCCTAACACTAACCCTCACACTAACCCTAACCATCACCTTAACACTAAACCTCAACCTAACCCTATCCCTAACTCTCACCCTCACCCTAGCCCTCACCCTAACCCTTATCCTCATCCTAAACCTAAACCTAACCCTCACCCTAACCTTAACGCTAAACCTCAAATTAACCTTAACCCTCATCCTCAACATCAACATCAGCTTCACCCTAACCCTAACCCTAATCCAAACGCTAACCCTCACCCTCACCCTCACCTTAACTCTAAACCTAACCCTAAACAAAACCCTCATTCTAATCCAAGCCCTATCCCTGACCTTCACCCTAACCCAAAACCTAATCCTAACTCTAACCCTAACCTACGCTCACCGTAAACCTTACCCTCACACTAAACCTAAACCTAACCCTCATCCTAACACTAACCATAACCCTAACCCTCACCCTAACCTTAACTAACCCTATCCCTCACACAAACCTTAACCCTCCACCTCACCCTCAACCTCAACCTCACCCTCACCCTAACCCTCACCCTCACCCTCACCCTAAAAATAACCATAACCCTAACCCTCACACTAAACCTAACTCTGACACTCACCCTCACCTTCACCCTAAGCCTAACCCTACACCTAAGCCTAATCCTAAACGTAACTCTCACTCTCACCCTCACCCTAAACCTAAACCTTACCCTAACCCTAACCCTAACCCTAGTACTCACCCTAACCTTTACCCTCACCGTCACCCTAACCCTAAACCTAACCCTCACCATAACCCTAACCCTAACCCTAACCCTCACCCTCACCGTAACCCTAACACTAACCCTAACCCTCACCCTAAACCTATCCTTAACCTTAATGCTATCCCTAACCCTCACCCTTCCCCTAAACCTCCCTCTAACCCTTACCCTCACCCTATCCTTCACCCTAACCCTCACCCTAACACTAAACCTAAACCCCATCCTCACCCTAAACCTAACCCTAAGTCTCACCCTCTCCCTCAACCTCACCCTAACCCTAACCCAAACCCTCAACTAAACCCTCACCCTAACGCTCACCCTAACACGCAACTTAACCCTAACCCTCACCCTCACCCTAACGATCACCTTAAACCTTACCCTCACCCTAAACCTAACCCTAAACCTAACGATAACCCTCACCCTCACCTAACCTAACCTGGATCCTAACCCTTACCCTAAACCTCAACCTAACTCTAACGCTATCCCTAAACCTCACCCTCACCCTAAACCTCACCCTAACCCTTACCCTGACTATAACCCTAACCCTAACCCTAATCCTCACCAGTACCCTAACCCTCACACTAACGCTAACACTCACCCACACCCTAAAACTCACCCGAACCCGAAACAGAAACCTAACCCGACCCTAAACCTCACCCTAAACCTAACCCTCACTGTAAACATAACTATAACCCTCACCCTCATACTAACACTAAACCTCGCCTTAACCCTCACCCTAAATCTCACCGTAACCCTAACGCTAACACTAAACCTCAATCTCATCCTAACCCTCACACTTATCCTTATCCTGACACTAACCCTAACCCTAACCCTAATCCTCACATTAACCCTAACCCTCACACTGACCCTAACCCTACACCTCACCCTATCCCTCACCCTAACCCTAACCCTAACCCTAAACCTCACCCTAACTCTAATGCTATCCCTAAACCTCACCCTCACGCTAAAACTCATCCTAACCCTTACACTCACTATAACCCTAACCCTAACCCTAATCATCACCGTAACCCTAACCCTCACCCTAACCTAAACCGTCACCCACACTCTAAAACTCACCCGAACCCGAACCCGAACCCTCACCCTAACCCGACCCTAAACCTCACCCAAACCCTAACCCTCAATCTAAACCTAACTCTAACCCTCACCCTCATACTAACCCAAACCCTCACCTTAACCTTCACACTAACCCTCACCCTAACCCTAACGCTAACCCTAAACCTCACTCTCACCCTAACCCTCACTCTTATCCTTACCCTCACACTAACCCTAACCCTAATCCTCACATTAACATTATACCTCACCCTAACCCTAACCCTACCCCTCAACTTAAACTTCACACTAACCCTAACCCTAAGCCTAACTCTGACAATAACCCTATCCCAAACCCTAAACTTCACCCTAACCCTTACCATCACCATCAACCTAAACCTCACCCTAACCCTAACCCTCAAATACACCTCACCCTAACGCTAACCCTAACCCTAAACCTCACCGTAACCCTCACCCTAATCCTAACCCTATCCCTAACCCTCACCCTAACCCTAAACCTAACCCTAAACCTAACCCTCACCCTCACCCAAACCCTTACCCTCACCCTTACACTAACCCTAACAATCAGCCTAACCATCATCCTAACCCTCACACTAACCCTAAACCTCACCCTAACCATAAACCTAACTCTCAGCCAAACCCACTTCCTAACCCTAACCCTAACCCTCAACCCAACCTTAACCCTAACCCTAACTCTAACCCTCATCCTAAACCTAAAACTCACCCTCACCCTCACCCTCAGCCTAATCCTAACCCTAAACCTAAACCTAACCTTAACTCTCACACTCATCGTCACCCTAACTCTAACGCTAACCGTAACCTTGACCCTGACCCTAACCCCAACCCTATCACTAACCCTCACCCTCACCCTAACCCTAAACCTCACTCTCACTCTAACCCTAACCCTAACCCTCACCCTAACCCTAAGCCTTAACCTAACCCTCACCCTCACCCTAAACCTCAACCTAACCCTTACCCTCACCCGAACCCTAAACCTAACCCTCAGCCTAACCCTCATCCTAACCCTAACCCTAAACCTAACCCTCACAATAACCTTAACGCTAATCCTAACCCTAACCCTCACATTAACCCTAACCCTCAAACTCACCCTCAACCACCTCACCCTAAGCCTAACCCTAACCCTAACCCTAATCCAAACACTAACCCTAAACCCTCAACCTAACCCTAACCCTAATCCAAAAAATAACCCGCACCCTCACTGTAACCCTTACCCTCACTCTAAACCTTACCCTCACACTAAACCTAAACTTAACCCTCAGTCTAACCCACATCCTAACCCTAACCCTAACCCTAACTGTCACCCTAACCTTAACCCTAACCGTAAACCTGACCCTCTCCTAAAACCTAACCCTCACCCTCACCCTCAACCTCACCCTCATGCTCACACTAACCCTCACACTAACCTTCACTCTAACCCTAACCCTAACCCTAACCCTCACCCTAAACCTAACTCTAACCCTCAAACTCATATTAACCCTAAACCTCACCTTAACCCTCATCCTAAACCTACCCCTAACCCTAATGCTAACCCAAATCCTCACTCTCACCCTAACCCTCACCCTAACCCCTATCCTCACAGTAAACCTAACCCTAACCCTAACCCTCACCCTAACCCTAATCGAACCCTCACCCTCACCTTTACCCTAACCCTCACCGTCACCCCAACCATCAGCCCCACCCTAACACTCACCTACACCCTCACCCTCACTCTCAGCCTCACCCCCACCCTAACCATCACCCTCACCCTAAACATCACCCTAACCCTAACCCAAACACAAAAGTTAACCCTAATCCTCACCCTAACCCTAATCCTCAACTTAAACCTCACCCTCACCCTAATCCTCACCCTAACCCTAACCCTAATCCTTTCCTAAACAAATCCCTCACCCTCACCCTAACCGTAACCCTAACCCTAATGCTAACATTAGCCCTCACCCTCACCCTAACCCTAATAATAAACCTAACCCTAATCTTAAACCTAACCCTAATGCTAACCTTAAACCTCAACCTCACCATAACCCTCACCCTAACCCTTACCCTCACACTAAACATAACCCTAATCCTAACCCTCACACTCACCCTAACCGTAATACTCACCTTAACCCTAATCCTCAGCCGAAACCTCACCGTCAGCCTAAACATCAACCTAACTCTAACCCTCAGCCTAACCCTAACTCTAACCCTCACCCTAACCCTAACGCTAACCCTAACCCTCACTCTCACCCTAAACCTCACCCTAACCCTTACCCTCAACATAACCCTAACCTTAACACTAATCCTCACACATAAACTCACCCTAACCATAACACTAAAGCTCACCGTAACCGTAACCCTCACCCTCACCCTCACCCTAACCCTAACCCTAAACCTCATCCTAACCCTAACCCTGTCCCTAACCCTAACTCTAACCCTCACCCTCACCCTAACATTAACCCTAACCCTAATCCTCACCTAAACCTCCACCCTCACCCTCACTCTCACCCTCATCCTAACCCTCACCCTCACCCTAAACATAAACCTAACCCTCACCCTAACCCTAACCCTAATCCTCCCCCTTACACTAATCCTCACCCTAAACCTCACCCTCACCCTAAACATCACCCTAACCTTAACCCTCACCCTAACCCTAACCCTCACCCTCACCCTAACCCTCACCATCACCTTAACCCTCACCCTAACCCTAACCGTCACATACACCCTAAAACTCACACTCATCCTAACCCTCACCCTCACCCTAACCCTAATCCTAACCCTAACCCAAACCCTGACCCTAACCTTAATGCTAACACTAAACCTCAACCTCACCATAACCCTCAACCTAACCCTTACCCACACCCTCAACCTCACCCTAACCCTAACCCCTAAGCCTCACCGTAATCCTAAACCTAACCCTAACC
>NW_027205620.1:0-13884 GCF_024711535.1 Dipodomys merriami
AGCCACCAGCGTAGCACATTTTAACACAGAATGAATTTAATTACTTCTTGCATATAGTGCACTGTTTTTTCCTCTCCCTGTTCAACTGCAACTCCCAGCAACCTCTTTGGCGGAGGGGAGAAGGACTATCCTCTGTTTTCTTGGTTGACGTAAATCGAAACTCTGGCCAACTCTTGCTAAAGGAATAGTGCTCTCTGTAAATATCATTCATGGGCTCTGGAATTATAAAAAAAAATGCCCACCACATCCACAGTGATCAGTGAAATGATCACAGATGTCACAGGCCAGAATTATTGACCCCTTAAAAATGGCTGGCTGTGACCCCAGCTAGATTAACCATCATGAAAAACTGATGTCCTAGACATCAAGCAGGATTTCCCAGAGAATGTGGAAAGTGTAGACTTTGCCCCAGATCCCTTGGGGGGAGGGGGGCTAGGTGTTAATTGAGTGAAATGGTAACAGGTGGCCAATCTGCTCTCTTCTCACTCATAGTGAAATCCACTGAGTGCCTATAAAGGGCCTGACTGTCCCAGGAAGTCTCTCCAGGCAGGGCTCAGATTCCCTTCTAGAACTCTCCCTCTATCTGGCTGACTTGGTGTGAGCATTCTGCTTCCAACCCAGCTGCCACTCCCTGGGCTGTCTCTGAGGATGAAGCCTTTCCTTCAGTAGGCCTCTGCTTCCCAGTGACCTGACTTCCCTTTCTCTTTGGCTCCATCCTTGCCCCTTGTTAGAGTTCCCATTGCTTTTAGAAGACATATCAAGAAGAAAGAGTGACAGTCTTGTTACAACCTCAGTAGTTCCTCTCAGGGAGCCCAACGCAATCTGCTAAGCAGAAGAAAGTTTAATTACTGGTTCGATCACCTTCTCATTGACAGGCCTAAGGAAAAAGTTTGTTCTCCAAACCTAACTTTCCTATTTTTCAAAATAGCAATGGAGTTCAGGACATGCTACTCAAATATGGGACCTTAACATTAGAGAAAAGAGCAAAACCAGGAAGTTCTCTCTCACTCCAACTTCTCCCTGGAAACAGGTCCTAAATAGGAATCTGATTCTTCCCTTAAGTAGGTTGCCAGACCCTCACTCCTGAGGGGTCTTCCATAGTCCTAGAATAAAGGAAAGTCCTTATCTTTGAAAAAATATGGACACAAAAGAATCTAAATGCAATAGTTTGGATCTCAACTGTTCCCCAACCTTTAAGAGGTGAGGCCTATTGAAAGGTATTTAAGTCACTGCAAACCTTTTAGCTAAGTTCCTTAAGGAAATATTCAGTCTTAGGAGAAGCATCATATGGTTTTTACATAAATGTCTTCATTAAAGCAATACTTATATTTAACAAACTATTAAAAAACAAACCCAAGTTTCTAAAACCTAGAAGAAAGGTATAATAAATCATGAGCCTTTCATGTGTTAAGTTAAAAAACAAGATTAAAACAAATGTATACTGTATGATGTTGCCTATACATGGAGTATAAGAAGTTGGCTTCCAAGCAGAGAGAGAATGATAATTACCAGTGTCTGGGGATGGAAGGACTGGTTGGGAGATGTTAGTCAACCATCTAAAGTGCAGTTAGGTAAGATGAATAAGTTCAGAGGCTGCAGAAACATAATAATTAAAGTTAATATACAATATTTCTTGAAAATTTCTATGACAATAGATTTTATTCTTGCCACAACATGATTGAAATGTGAAGTACATTGATTACCCAATTCTCAATATCCATACATCTCAGAACAATACTTTGTACAGAATAAATACATACTTTTGTCAAAACAATTTAATTGGTTATTTGAATTAAGTGTAGACTTCAGTTAATCAAAAAATGAGAGAGCAAAGATCTATGAAAAATAAATTTCATGTCTTACAGAAGCTGGGACACAAAGCAGAATGATTTGCTCTTCAGACCTGCCCCTCTTGGCATAAAATTTGTGTCTCATTCGAGGACCAGGCTAGTCAGTAATCGCTTCAGACTGGACTCAAATGCCTGCCCTTCACAGTTCTTACGTCATGATTCATATACTCTCCCAGCTCTTTTGACTGCCTGCAATTACTTGTGACAAACGATTCTTCAATGTATTGTCTGCTTTACCTTTCAAAACGTTTCCATGGTTCACAGATAAGTCATCCAATGTATACTGCACTGTCTTTTCAACAGTAAATCCAGCATTCGGGGCTCCTCCCAAAGTTCAGTTACATTCTGCCAAGCTAACAACTCAAAGGAAAAATCCTTCTCGAAAACACAAATTCCATTTGAAAATCACAATTAGCTACAAATAAAAACAGATAGATAGAAAAAAAAACTATAAGAAAATGTAACTAGCTGGATACTAGTGGCTCATGCCTGCAATCCTAACCACTCAGGAAGCTGAGATATAAGGATCACAGTTCCAAGGCAACCAAGACAGGAAAGTCTGTGAGACTCTTGTCTCCAATTAACCACCAGAAAGCCAGAAGTGGGGCTGTGGCTCAAAGTGGTAGACCACAAGCCTTGAGCAAAAAAGCTCAGAGACAGTGCCCAGGCCCTGAGTTCAAGCCCTACAATGGAGGAGGAGGAGGAGGAGGAGGAGGAGGAGGAGGAGGAGGAGGAGGAGGAGGAGGAGGAGGAGGAGGAGGAGGAGGAGGAGGAGGAGGAGGAGGAGGAGGAGGAGGAGGAGGAGGAGGAGGAGGAGGAGGAGGAGGAGGAGGAAGAAGAAGAAGAAGAAGAAGAAGAAGAAGAAGAAGAAGAAGAAGAAGAAGAAGAAGAAGAAGAAGAAGAAGAAGAAGAAGAAGAAGAAACAAAAAGAAAAGAAAAGAAATGTAACTGAAAGGTTAGTTATGTCAAATTGGGCAAGCCTATCCAAAGTAATGGAAAATTCTAAAGAAAAAAGATCAAAATGTTGACAATACAAATGAATTAATTTAATGTTTTAAAAACTATGGGAAGAGCTTGGGTTCAATCACTGTCACCAAAAGGAAAGAAAAAAAAGAGGAAAGAAAGGAAAAAAGGGGAGGAAAAAGATTAAAAAACAAAACACAAAACAGGGTTGGGAATGTAGCTTAGTTATTCAGCAGTCCAAATAACAAGACCAATGCATACTTCCCTAGGTAAATGCTTCAAATACAGTAGGTAGAAAAGAAAAGATTTATTATCTTACCAATTACTAGGTTCACAACTGAGGCACCTATAACCCAAGTAGATAAACACGCTAGGTGCTCACATCTGTAATCCTCTACTCAGGAGGCTGAGATCTCCTAACTGAGGCTGAGATCTGAGGATCTTGGTTGCAAGCCAGCCCAGGCAGAAAAATCCTTAAGACATTCATCTCTAATAAAGCATCAAAAAAGTCACAGGTGGAGCTAGGGCTGAAATGGTAGAGCACTAGCCTTAAGCAAAAGAAACTCAGGGACAGAGTTGAGGCCCTGATGAGTTCAGCCCCAGGACTGGCATGGGAAAAAAAAGTAGATTAACAAGAGAAAAGCATACAAATTATTTAATATAACTATGTGATATGAAAGCCTTGATAAATGAAGGTCCAAAGAAACTAGAAAGCTTATAAATATTTTCATGCTGAGTTTGATGAAGAAGTGAACAGTGGTAAAGTAGCCTTGCACAGAGGGAATATGATTTAATGTAATAAACCGGAGGGGAAAGGGCTTAGCAAGACCTATTTCTTTCAAATTCTTCTTCACATGAGATGAAGACATTTCTTTCCTCCAAGAATAGGAAAGTCACCTCTTCAATGAGACTCTGATTTGCTTCAGTGAAGAATGGAAAAAAGTCAGAGAACAACCTTCCTCCTTCTGTTCCTTCAGATTCTACAAATCTCAAGGCTCCATGCTTGGGAAGTGTGTGTGTGTGTGTGTGTGTGTGTGTGTGTGTGTGTGTGTGTGTGTGTGTGTGTGTGTGTGTGTGTGTGTGTGTAGTTGTGAATCTAGCCATTCTTTACTATACTCATTTACCTGATGCCGGTGATTGAACCCAGGACCTCACACATGCTAAACAAGAATTTAACCACTGAGCTACAGCCCCACTCCTTAGCCATTCTTTAAAATGGATCTTTTGGGCTGGGAAGGTCACTTAGTGGTAGAGTGCTTCCCTTGCATTCATGAGGCCCTGGGTTTGATTCCTCAGCACCACATAAGCAGAAAAAGCCGGAAGTGGCACTGTGGCTCAAGTGGTAGAGCACTAGCCTTGAGCTGAAGAGCTGAGGGACAGCACCTAGGCCCAGAGTTCAAGCCCTAGTACAGACCAAAAAACACAGACACACAGACACACACACACACACAGACACACACACACACACACACACACACACACACACACAAAATGGATCTATCTAGTTCTTCTTCTAAAATCAGAGCTTCTCAAGGTGGTCTCTGGACCATCAGCCTTAGCTGGTGGGGATGGAGCCCAGCTTTCAACACACACTAAAGTCTCAGAACAGCTGTTCTAAAGTCCCAGGAAATACAATTGATAGAGGAATGTATTAAATAATTCCACAAGGATGCAATCAGACAAAAACCAGAGTGCAGGAAATTCTATGTGATCAATTCTCCATTTTCTTCAGCAAAATAAATGACTTGAGGGAGAGAAAAAGGAAAGAATTAAAGGTTAAAAAAGACAAGAGAAGTAAGAACTAAATCAATGTGTGGATCTTATTTGAATCTGGCTTCAATCAAACCAACTGTAAAAAGATGTTTTGAGACAATTAGGAAAAGTCGAACATGGTATTAAGGAATTATTGTTTGTTCTATTGTGTGTGAATATTATAATATGGTTATGATTTTTAAACAGCCATTAAAAATCCTTGTTAGAGATTTCTCACAACTATTTTTAAACTGGAGGAAGCAAAGACAACAAATGATATGATCAACAGCTACAAAACTTAGGTGATTAAAAACTGGAATTGGTTGCACTGTTCTTTCTGCTTTTCTGTTCTTTTGAGAAATTTCCTAATAATATTAAAAGCAAACAGCATTTGGGGATGTAACACCACAGTCAAACGTTTCACTGGCATGCATGAGGCCCTGGGTTTGATCTCTAGTATTGCAGGAAAAAATTAAGGAAATACAAACTTCAAACATTTCAGACAGAAGTTTCTTAAGGAAATACTCGGTCTCAGAAAAGATTTTTGTATAAAGATCTTCATTACAGCAGTATTAACATTTACAAGCTGATAGGACAACCTAAGCTTCCAAAGTGAGAATAAAAGTAAAATGAATCATGAGATTTTCACATATTAGAATGTTGCACAGCTATGTTAACAAAGGAACATGCAACAAACTGGCTACATAATTATTGCTTCATAAAAATTATATTTTTAAAAAAGACTAAAGAACTGTAGCAAAATGTTGAGTAGTTGCACTATGGATCCTATGCGTTTCTTCTCTGGACTATCCCATGTTTTCTATCTTATCTGTACAGCAAGGCACCTTTTAGTAATATAAAATTTGTTTTATGTTCTGTTGTATTGTGTTTTTTGCAGGCTTGAAGATCAAACCCAAGGCCTCCCATTTTGAAACAAACACTGGACTACTTAGCTACATCCTTAGCCCTGAAAAAAAGTTTTTTTCAGTTGGTCATTGTGATTGAACTGAGAGTCTGGGTGCTGTCCCTGACAATTTTTGCTCAAGGATAGCATTCTATCACTTTGAGCCAGAGCTCCATTTCCATTTTTTAGGTAGTTAATTGGAAATAACAGTCTCAAGGACTTTCCTGCCCAAGCTGGCTTGGAACCTCAATCCTCAGATCTCAGCCTCCTGAGTAGGTAAAATTACAGATTTGGATCACGAGTACCTGTCCTGAAAACTTTTTTTTTTTAACTGTGAAAATACCGTATAGAGGGGTTACAATTACATGGACAAGATAATGAGCACATTTTTTATCAAGCATTGTTGCCTCCTCCTTTGTTTCCCCTTCCTATCCCTTCCCATTTCCCACTCCCCCCCTGCACTCCCTTCCTGCTAAAGTTGTAAAGTTTGTTTTCTACATAACGACTTATACATCTCATTGTTGCAATGGGTCCACTTGTATCCCTATTTAAACGATTTGTTTTTTCCCTTCCCCTCCACGAATTATGCCAACCTCAAATACAGTGAAAGCAGGGGTTATACTTTGGGGGAGGAACATACAAAGCAACAAAGAAATCATCTTATAAATATGTTAGAAACAATCGCATGAAAGAAAAAACATTTGAGTCCTTATCTTGGGGTTCATTTCACCTAACATCAACTTATCTGACCTTTTCTGCTTGTCTCAGACATATACTAGTTATTGCAAGTAAGGGAACCCATGCGACCTGAAAACATTTTTAATTAAAACAAAATACTTTAATCACAGTGGTACAAAAATAAGGCACCATATAACAAAGTTAAGACTTTCATAGAGAAGAGAAAGTCACTCCAAGGTTCGTGGCAGAACTTGTTTACTCAAAATCTTACATGATACAGAGGCTTAAAAAGTGAAAACAGGAACCTAGCTCAGGTGTCTCACACCTGTAATTCCTAGCTACTCAGGAGGCTGAAATCTGAGGATTGCAATTTAAAACCAGCCTGGGCAGGAAAGTCGGTGAGACTTTTATCTCCACTAGAACTATCAAAAAAAACAACAACAAAACAACAAAACAGAAGTAGAACTGTGACTCAAGTGGTAGGGCGCTGGCCTTGAGCAAAAAGCAGCTCAGGGACAGCATTTAGACCCTGAGTTCAAGCCCTAGGGCAACACCAAAAAAAAAAAAAAGTAAGGCATTAAAACAAACAAAAACCCCTATGTTTGTTTATACTTAAGTCTGATGAAGAGCAACAGTCATGTGGAAGTTTGCCTGGACAAAGGGGGCATGGCCTAGGTGGGGAAGGGGATGTGTAACAGCAGCTTGAGAATTCTTCTCTGGGTCTTTGATTCTCTGTCCTAGGCCAGGAGAAGACAGGGCAAGGGTAGTTGTCACATGAGGGTCTCCAGGAAAAACAAGAAAGAATTCTTTTCACTGAACTCCTTCGGGATGGCGCACTCGGTTCATAAACATATGATTCCTGAAAGAATCCTGTCACATTCCTGCTTTTGTAGCTACAAACCTATGTTTGGCATAGAGGATTCTAATCCTCACACTTTCCTTTTGGAAAAAGCCTAAGAACTATTTTAGAATATGTTCTCATTTGATGAGAAGGAAAGGTCAGTTACCCCATCCTGTGGGGCATCTATCGCTTGTGTGTATCATTGATGGTGACTGTACACATTACTATGCTCATCTGTTCGTGTTCCCACATGCACACCCATTCCATACATCCACTTCATACATCTTGAGTGGTTACTGTTTAAGAACCTTGTCTGCAGGATGCTTACATGCAAATGAAGAACAATGACGAAAAAAAGTAAATTAAAAAAAAAAACAAAAACAGTGTATCAAACAGTAAGTGCTGACAGGGAAGGGAGTTCTGTGTTCTGAGTAATTGCAATTTTGACTAAGTTAGTGAAGGCCTGGGAAGATGGCATTCAAGAAGAACCTGACTGTGTGAGAGAGTGAACCAGGACAAATCAGAGGGAAGAACACTGCAAGTGGAGGAAGCAACATAGGCAGACATCAAGGCAGCAGCCGGTATCCATGCTTGGGATATCTAACTTGTCTGCTTAATTTGACTGAAATTTCTCTCTCTCTCTCTCTCTCTCTCTCTCTCTCTCTCTCTCTCTCTCTCTCTCTCTCTCTCTCTCTCTCTCTCTCTCACTCACTCTCTCTCTCTCTTCCCCCCTCCCCCTTCTTTCTTTCTATCATTTCTTTTCAGTACCATGGTTTGACTTCAGGGCCTCATGATTGCTAGACTAGTACTCTTCCACTTGACCCTTACCTCCAGTGCTGTTTTTTCTTGTTATTTTGGAGCTCGATTCTTGTAGACTTTTCTGCCTGGGCTGCTTAGGACCAGGATCCTCCAGATCTCAGCCTCACAAGTTGCTAGGGTTACAGGTTGAACCACCAAAAAAATCCAGTGACTACAATGTCTAAGAATCATATCATCACTAGCTTCTGTTACCATAAACTCAGATCACAATACCAGGCATGGTGAAGTCCTGTAGCCTCAGCATTTAAGGATGCTGAGAATGAGAGTTCCAAGCCAGTCTGAACTACAAAGGGAGTTCTGGCCAGAAAGATGAGTAAGGTAGAATAACAAATGATAATCACAGATTTTCTTTTTTTTTTTTTTTTTTGATTTTTGAATTTTTTTTATTGTGAAAATACTGTACAGAGGGGTTACAATTACATGGGCAGGATAATGTGTACATTTCTTATCAAGCATTGCAGCCTCCTCCCTTGTTTACCCTTCACATCCCTTCCCAGCCTCCCTCCACCCCCCCCACCCAATCCTTCCCCCCATTAAAGTTGTAAAGTTCGTTTTCAACATGACAACTTGTACTTCTCATTGTTGCAACAGGTCCACCTGTAACCTTAAACGACTTGTTTTTCCCCTTCTCCTCCACAAATTATACTGATATCAAATATAGTGAAAGCAGGGGTTATACTGTGGGGGATGGACGTACAAAGCAACAAAGAAATAATCTTATAAATGCATTAGAAACAAATGCATGAAAGAAAAAAATTAAAATACATATCTAAGGGTTCATTTTCCTAACATCACAGATAATCACAGATTTTCAACGTATTTATATTGCTGGAGATGTAACTCATGGCAGATTTCGCCTAACATGCCCAGGGTCCTTGGGTTTGATCCCCAACACTACAGAAAACAAAAAGTAGAACCATGTATTTCTTTATATTCTCTCCCCCATCTCTCTCTCCATTTAGAGCCTGAGGCAATGGCATTGATTTCAAATCAAATATTGCCTGTCCTGAAATTGCCTAAAGGAAGATCAATCTTTATTTGCTCATAAAATTCTAATTTTTAAAGGTTGATTGTGTATTTCCAGTATGAACTCCCTTGGTTAAATGAGATATCATGTCAGTGAAGTGAAAAAGTACAAAATGTTTTTGGGAAAGTCCCTGCAAAGAAATGCATAGGCCAAGCACTGGTAGCTCATACCTGTAATCCTAGCTACTCAGGAGGCTAAGATCTGAGGATTGTGATCTAAAGCCAGCCCAGGCAGGAAAGTCTATGAGACTCTTATCTCCAATGAACTACGCAGAAAAAGCTGGATGTGGCGCTGTGGATCAAGTGGTAGAGAACTAGCCTTGAGCACAAAGAAGCTCAGGGACAGCACCCAGGCCCTGAGTCCAAATCCCAGCACTGGTGAGAAAGAAAGAAAAGAAAGAAGGAAAGAAAGAAAGGAAGGAAGGAAGGAAGAAAGGAAGGAAGGAAGGAAGGAAGAAAGGAAGAAAGAAAGAAAGAAAAAAGAAAGAAAGAAAGAGAGAAAGAGAGAAAGAAAGAAAGAAGAAAGAGAGAGAAAGAAAGGAAGGAAGGAGAGAAAGGAAGGAAGGAGAGAAGGAAGGAAGGAAGGAAAGAAAGGAAGGAAGGAAGGAAGGAAGGAAGGAAGGAAGGAAGGAGAGAATGGAAGGAAGGAAGGAGAGAATGGAAGGAAGGAAGGAGAGAATGGAAGGAAGGAAGGGAGGAAGGAAGGAAGGAGAGAAAGGAAGGAAGGAAGGAAGGAAGGAAAAAATTCCTATGGCTCCCAGCAGCAGTCGGGAACAGCTTTAACAAATACGCGTGGTTAAGGAAGGAAGATTAATATTCAAAGACTAAAGGGACCAAATAAATACCCAGTGGGGAAGATTAATGCTTGCCATGAATATGCAGCTATTTGTTAGAATAAAACTAAGCTGTAGTAACAAACAGGTCCCCCAAAGTTAGGGGACTTTGAGGAAAGATTCCTTTCCCACTTAATAATCCTGGAAAGGTACCAAGGAGGAGGTGGCTGACAATCACTCAACGGCTTGGGGCTGATAGTAGTAACTCTTGACGTCTTCATTATACAACTTGCAAACTGCCCTGTGGCTCAACCACTCCAGTAAAAGGAAGAGGAAAGACATGACAGGAAGGGTATATGCACTAGGCTTTGACAGTCCCTCAATCCACGTTCCATTTCTGTAAGGCAAGTGTCTAGGGTTCAGACAATGAGCATCAAGTTATAAGCAACTTTTATGACAGGTGGGTTTTAGGAGTAGGCCTGGTCATGATCCAGACAAGGTGATAGAAGAGAGGAGGGATTTTAAGGAAAGGAATGGAGGGGAGGGGTGAGGCTGTTGCTTATTGGTTCATCTGGTTCATAGACCACAATTTATGAATGTGTTGTGTTCTATATGTTCACTGTGAGTTTACCAAAATGATTTCTTACATAGGAAGAAAAGGCTACCCACCTATTTCCCCTATGTTGACAAACATAAAAACTGTAGTGTAAAGAATAAAGTCTCTTGTCCTGCCCCTGAGGAGAGGAAAAGGGTAAGTTGACAAAGCGACTATGTTTACTGGACATCTTCTTGCCTTAATACTCTCCTTTTCATGAGCATCAGTCACCTTCAGCTTGGCAAACATACCACCCAATCCTGTTCTAGTTCCCATTTCCCAGTCATTGCTATTTTTAGTGCTGCCTTTCTTCTTGAGATGGAAAAGTGGTAGATTTATAGTTATAAAAGTACTTTCACAGATAAACTTACAATAATAGTTACCAGTTACTATTTATTACTATTCACCAGAACTATTCTCTCTGAATTTCATTTTACTGATCAACAGTAGGCTATAACATATCTTTGATCTCAAGAAGGTATTCTTGAAATGATGAAATGAGAATGTGCCTATAAAGTACCTCAAACCTATCTGACATTAGTACTCTATAAACATTGGCGCTTATCTTCCTAGTTTGTTTACTCTGACTCAGTGAGAAAGTAAAGGGTGAAAAGCTCATTATCACTTGCTCAGCAACCCCCTCACTCACAGCAAACTTCCCATCCTTTCCACTTACAAATGATCTACTGTTTGAATGTTGACTTAACACCTCAATGCCAGGCCTGCTTGCTAATGTAAATGCTTGAGTCCCACCAGCAGAAACCCCCATTTAGTCAGTGAGAGGATAAGCGCAGTGGCCACATTGAACAACACCAGGGGACACCATTCACGTTGTTTTGCATGCAAACAGTACTTCCTGGAGGTTTGCATATCTAGGGTTCTGAAGTTGAAGTCCAGGAAATAGTATTTTTTAACAAACATCCAGGTGACATAATCGAGTCTTTGGGAAGATTATTCTAGAATAACTGTATGGGAACTTAAGAATGTTGTTAGCTCAGTGTCTACAGGCTGTATTTGAATCTCAACAAAATAGCATTTTAAAAAGTGCGTCACACCTTGGGTTTGATCCCATGCTGACCTCTAAAAAAAACCAAAAACACTTGACAACTGTTGGGCTATTCAGAACTCTTCTCAGTAGCTGGGTTTTCTTGAACAAGACCTTCATCTGCGATTTCCTTTCAAAGGCTTCACATGGCTCTTCAGACATTCTCTCATTAATCCTCAGGACAGATCAGGAGACAAGTGGCAGACGCTGGCTTTTTCATTATTGGTGGCTTGAGGCATGAGGGTTCTGGCCCCATACCAGTGCCTTTGTATCTAGAAGGGTCTCTTGCCATCTCCCCCCACTCTGTATCTATCAGACACTCAGCCTCCACTTTGCATTAGGGAAATCTTGCCCAGTTTCCACCTAAGAAAGGTTGTTATAAAGGTAAAATTCCTTTTTCATTCATTTGTTCATTCCACTTCCTTCACAAATATTTAATAGCAATTACCCAACAGGTGCTGAATTCTAAATGCTCTAGAGGAGAAAGGAAATGACAGTTAACTGAGCATTAATTACTAAGTGGAAAGTATTGTGCTGGATTTTTAGATTATTTTATTCCTTGCAATCTTTTAGCACTAATGACAAATATCACCATTTGTCATTGTACATTTTTCAAAAACAATTACAATAATTTACAAAATAAAATAATTGGTCCTGTACCTGTAGTTAGTAAATACTGCAGCTGGAATCTAAAGCCATTTCCAGTTCCTAAATCCATTTTTTTCATAGTCCCTGTCCATAAGGAATATGTGACCCAAAATAAAGATAAGTGCATGACCTGACTTTTATATGATAATACTGATAATGATAGCTAATGATTGTGAGCACTTGACTGTTTCCAGGCATTAACCATCACTTGCTATACCTTTTTTAAAAACGTACTTAGTTTGATGTGATAGATACTATTCATTAGCCCCAATTATAGAGGGAAAAGATCTGAGGCTTAAAGAAGTTGAATAACTTGCTAGTAGGAGTGAAAGCTCGATCACCTCACTGGGCTTGTTCTGTAGCCTCTAAGAAGCCACAATCAGAAGCTTCAGAGAGACAGATTGGAGCTCAAAATGAAGATCTGAACAAAGTGATCCAAGAGTTAGCTCAGGATTGGGTGAATTTCCCATCTCAAGAGGTATGTAAATATATGCTAACATCCAAGAGACATTACAATGTGCATATGATATATTAATTGATGGATACATAATGCCAACACTATTACTACTCTACTGGCCATGCCCTACTCCCAATTCAACTTCTACACATTTCAGATTGCAATCTAAATACTCCTCTCCCCAGATCCCAACACAAAGACTTACACACAGCCTGAGGTCCTTATACTTCTCTACCATAGCCCCTATGGTGATAATTCAATAACTGATCATGGAGCTAATTATGGAATGTTAGTTCCAGGACTATGTGAAACTTGGTATCTTGGTTCTGGGTGTTCCAGGTGCCTTCCAGTGTCTGATGCTTTAACAAATACTGCTGAATGGGCCAGGAGCAGTGGCTCATGTTTGTAACCCTAGCTATTCAGGAGGCTGACATTTGAGGATCACAGTTTGAAGCCAGAGAGAGACTCTATCTTCAAGTAACTATCAGAAAAAGCTGGAAGAGTGCCAGCTTTAAGAAGAAAAAAAAAAGTTAAGCGAGAACACAAAGCCCTGGAGGCTGGGAAGGTAGCTTACTGATGGAGTGCTTGCCTTGCATGCATGAGGCCCTGGGTTTGATTCCTCAGCACCATATAAGTAGAAAAAGCCGGAAGTGGCGCTGTGGCTCAAGTGGTAGAGTAACAGCCTTGAGCTGAAGAGCTGAGAGACAGCGCTCAGGCCCAGAGTTTAGGCCCCACCACCACCACCACCACCAACAACAACAGAAAAGCACAAAGTCCTGAGTTCAAGCCTTGGTACCAGCATAGGAAAGAAGGAAGGAAGGAAGGAAGGAAGGAAGGAAGGAAGGAAGGAAGGAAGGAAGGAAGGAAGGAAGGAAGGAAGGAAGGAAAGATGATAGAGTGAAAAAGAAAGGAAGGGGAGAGAGAGAGGAGGGGAGGCAAAAGAGGGAAGAGGGGAGGAGAGGAAAGTGGGAAGAGAGGCCCAGAGAGGGAAGACAGGAGAGGACAGGAGATGATGGGAGAGAGGAGGAAAAAATGCTGTTGAATGAATGAATGAATCAGTGAATGACTACTTAGGCCACATGTGGATTCTCAGAATAATCCAGCTGAAGATATTAACTCCTCTCCATTCCTCCCTCCATCCTCCATTGTCTCCCTTCCCATTAAAATGAGTTGAACATTTCACAGCTCCCCACTGTTTCTGGGGGCTTTTCATCCACTTGTTAAAGCACACACCTCATTGCTGTCATTCACACTTCATTTTTCCCTTTGTTAGCAGTTCAGTGTCAAAATTCCGGCCACCCTGTTTCCATACTCATGCTAGAAACTGCACAGCAAAGAATAGCATTCATTTCAAATACCCTTGGCTTCTCTGCACCAATTCATTTCATGTTCATCCATGGGCTTTGGCCTGCCTATCTCCCTTGTCCATCTGTTTGGACAGCAATGTGCCTGCTTGTGGGTGGCTAGATCCTTGGCATGCAAGACAGTTTCCAAACAATGCAAGAGGTTTACATGGGCACACAGTACTGTGTA
>NW_027205621.1:0-13880 GCF_024711535.1 Dipodomys merriami
ATCTGTTCCCACTGCTATTCAAAGGGTTATGATTTACTGCATGGTAGGAGACAATTGCAGCTTCTGGAGGTGGCCCATTCAGTTCAGCTTGGCATAAAATGGTTTGAACCTTATCAGAATGAGGAGGATATTGTCACCTGACTTTGTAATTTTGGACCAATGTTGGCCATTGAAGTTGGCCGATTGAGGCCATTTCATCTGTGCCGTCCAGCACATCTATAGGATTTGCAGGATGGCAGCTATAGAGAGGCATAAAAGATCTCTCCTTCCATCAACGTAGCAAGACCCAGTACTGCATTTGATGTTACCTTGCATGAAAGAGAATGATTTTCCAATTACAGTGGAGCATTGTGAAGACTGCAGAAGTAGCCTGGTCTACTGAAGCTTAGAATTTGAATCGCCCTTAAAGAAGCCATGGTTGGAAGTGGCACTGTGGCTTAGTGTTAGAGTGCAAGTTTTGAGCAAAAAGAGCTTAGGGGCAGTGGACAGGTATAAGCCCTATGACTGACAAAAAAATGCCTTGGTCAGTACCTCTCTGCCTCCAGTTGGGGAAGAGAGACAATAAACACAAATCTCAGCACAGAAAGAGCACCTGATTGGGTCTGGGTCTAGCCTGTGGTGGATGAGTGACTTGGTCCCCTTTGATTTCTAGATGGCATAGAGGTCTCTATAGACTGAAGAGGGTAGCAGGGAGCACAGTTTTCATGATCAACTCTGATTTGTTTGTCAATTGTTGAAGGCAGCAGTGGCTAGCACAGAAGAGTCTTCAAACTTGGTGTAGAGATAGGCAGGAGGCCTTATCTTGCTGCTCTGACCAAAACCGGTTTTGGCATTTGGTTGTAGAATTCTCTATATTCCTCTCCTGATTTTTAAGTAATATTTCAAAAATTGAAAGGTTTTCTTGGTCTCTGGACAGACTGAAAAGTTGGAATTGTTTAGATTTTCTCTTAAAGAACCAGTTTGTCTATCCCACTACTGAGCTGCTCGGCCTGCCCAGTCTTGTCTTTTAGGCTCCATGCTTTATCTGTGGAGATGTTACAAATGACAGGATTTTTAGCAACATTGTCCTCTTCTTCCTGATGCCATTATGTAGATGCTGTACTAAAACAATATCCCTCTGGAATCAAGACAGTCTGTGCGGTGGAGTTGATGTCAGTGCATTGTTTTAAAAGGCCATGTCATGGGCAGAAGCTGGATAGAAATTTCCAATGATTTCTAGTAATGAGAAAGTCCATGTAGCTTTGGTCAGATGCCAGGAGAGTTCCCCAAGACAACAGGTTCTCCATCTCCTTTGCTGGTTTACCTAAATGTCTAAGGGCTATAGCAGTTGTCTGATTTTTTCTTCCCCTTCTCAATTTGAGGGAAATCTCTGAAGCTGTTGAATGTGACTAACAACTGGAAGTCCTTATCCTTCTCCATGGTTTAAGTGCCCTGGTTTCCTTTGTTTGCATGCATATGTTCAGACACATTCGGATATCTCAGTGGCTATGTGACTCCCAGTTGGCTTTTGAGCAGAACAGATGCAAGTGTTTTCATGCAAGTCAGAACAAAGGAGTAATGGGGCTTGTCCTTGTTTAAGCATTTTGTTACACCCCTTCCCCAAATGAGATAAACGTATATACAGGACAGAGTACCGAAATCAAAGACTGATTGCCAGGGATAAGCCAATGGAAAAAGAAAAATGAAATAAAATTAAAAAAAAAACTAGATACAGCACATTGGTTACAAGTTCAACCAAATAAAGACAAAGGAGTGGGTAACAATGTTTGACAAGAAATATCTTACTCATGCAACTTCATGTAACCGTAACCCTTTGTTAGCACATATTTCCAATTAAAAAGAAAAAGTGAAGGAACATCAAGCTCTGAACAACTTGAGTTGAGCAGGGTTTTTTCCTTCTGGTGTTCAGATGGTATCTTTTGTTCAAAGGGAGACAAGAAATGGGAAAGGGCCCATGAATCTTCTCATGAATCTTTCAGCTTTTACAAACAAATACTCTAGATCATTCCTCGGGTCATCTAGCAAACCCTTGGCTGATTCTAGATTGTTCTAGTTGGTTTCCATTTTGAGAGGATGTGACCAAACTATCCAGAGTTCCTGAGCATCTTCAAGTCCGACTCCACTTGACTCACTGAGGATGTCAGGTTGCCCAGAGAAGCAAGTTTGGCCAGGATCTCCTGAGGAAGCAGACAGGCGGCCTGGGCCGGGTCCTGGCCAAGCAGTGTGTGCACCGCGCAGGGGTCTTTAAAGGCAGAAAAGCTTAGTTGTTGCCAGGTAGGTACTGACCAACCAGGGAGATACGTACTGACCAACCAGGGAGATACGTACTGACCAACCAAGGAGATACGTGAGGCAGTAGGGAACTGACCAGGCCAGGGAGGTGGTGGTCTTTTCTTTAACTCCAGATGGACATTATCATGGCCCTTTTTTTGTGAAACTGCAGTCAGTCTCCTAGAATGGAGTCAGTCCTGTTTGGCATTTCAGAAGGCGGAGAAAAGTAATGTTCTTTTTTTGCCTTAAGATTAAAGTGAACTTTATCTCAGAGTGAAGGGTAATTGGGGTTGTCTACTAAACGTGAGACTGCTTTCTCACTGATTCTATTTGTTTGAGGTTTTGGTCCTAATATAATATCAAATCTGCACTTTGTGCCCTCGGATGTGTGATGGGCAAGTTATGTCCTTGTCATAGCTCGTAAGGTGACATTCTGGCTACTGTACCAATAAACCCCATGGGAGGAGAGACTACATATCTGTCATGATACCCCAATGTCTAGGGCCTCAGTAAACTGAGGAAATGAAGGGTACTTCTCTCTGGATATTGCCTCAGTAGCTAGGGTGGGGTTGCTGTGTCTTTGTGTGCTGCTTCAGCTTGAAAGGAAGTACTTCAGAATTTTTCCCATGCTGCTGGAATGCTCTAGAACCTTCAAATTCTGTGTACACCCTGTGTCTTTGTAGCCACCTAGCTCGTGAGTACTCATCTTTATCGGCTAATGATGCAAGAATTGCATTATTGGAAATTTAGCAGCCTCCCTTGACTGTTGAACAAGACATTTAAAGAACTCTTCAGTTTTCGAAGGGAAACATTGTCTGTGAGGAGCCAAATATCCCCTGGTGGAGAAGCAATCCGAGGTTCTCAAGGAAGATCTATCTTGTTCCTGCGTCCCCGTAGTGCCTTCAAGGATAGAATGGTAGATACTTGTCAATTTTCTTGATACCTAGAAAGTTGGAAGGGCAGACTATTTTTGAGAGGATATATCAGTACCTCCCACAGATAATACCCTTCTCTGGAAACTGTTGAGCTCCTTAGTACTTATTTCCCATTCTATGTGGTCTGGATGTGAGGAATCATTTTTTCCACTGACCCCTGTGGTGAAATGCAGCTCAAATCTGTCTCAACTGGGTATCTTTCAGCTTTCCTGTTTGACACCAGGGTCAGAATCTGAATGACCTTGGTATATTGCTGTAGGATACCTTGAGGATTCTGGGTTGGTGCCAAGGAAAAGACCACTGAGGATTGAGGTACTGCAACTTGAACACTATGTGCTTGCCACTGTGGGGTTTTCTAGCAAACTGTTTGAAACTGCTGGTGAACTTGGGTGTCCAATGGAAAGAACACCAGGAGTCTGCCTCCTGTTCCCATTTGGCCTATGCTAAGTAAACCGTTAACTCTTCTTTGTGATATTTGTGAGGTTGTGCTCTGTTGGTAGAGGATACGGTATCAAGATGGAAAAAAAGACCCTGCTAAAGGTTCAAATACTAAAATCTGAAAAGAGGTTAGAAATTAGGATTAGGCAGAAGATGTCAGATCAGAGTGAACTTGGGGGGGAGCTTCAGATAGAGCAGCAACCACTGGAATTGTCACATGCCAGGGTGGCTAGGATTTCTACAGTAGTTCAGCTTGTAACTCACTGTGGTCTGCTTGTGGACAGACTGTTTTATGTGCCAAACACAAGACTCTGTCTTGTGAAGGATTTGTCTCATGCATTTTCACTTCTTTCATAAGTACACCATTTTGCACTTCAGTTGCAGGCACTCTCCCGACTGATACTTTGCTTGGCATTTAAGATGTAGCAATATTGTCAGGCCTGCATGATGTATAATAGGAGTCTGTCTGCTTCCATTGTCTCACTATAGTATGGGGTGCATGTTCCAGGTGAGTTGTATGGGATTTTTTGTAGTAAATGAGCTATTGTGAAAATGGTGGGATAATGATGTTGCCATAGACAGTTAGGTATGAGAAATGTAAACTCCCATGCAGAATACATATCTGTCATGGTAGGATGAATGTGTCCTTCTCCAGGGTGGAAGGTGAGATGTAATTGCCTTGTCAACCAGACGTGATTTGGTCTAAGTAATGGCACTTCATGGAGAGCTTAGCTTGCTTCTGGTGATGGGTCAGGACTATAATGTGGAGAATATGGTTAGGTTAACTGCTAAATGCAGATGTTGTATCCTTCCAGAGAAGCCATCCTGCCAACTTGATGTTACAGTGCATTCTTTGCACTGAGTGCATCATGCTAAGTACTGAATGAGGTACATCTCGCTTTGGTCACTCCTATTCTGTAGAGCCCTTTTGGCATATCTTACTCAGATTTCCTTGACACTCATGTAATCTTTAGTCTCTGACAAGACAGTGAATCATTTGCTAATTCACATGATTGCATGCACTCCTCTTGCACGCCTTTCTCCCCTTAACAAATGAGTGACAATGAAGTGTATTGGTTATTGAACTTTTGTCCCTGGGGACTTTTCCCTTAGAAGTCATAAGGGTGTCTCCAAGGACCCATGCTGTGATAGTGGTCTATTTTAGTTTGGTTTTATATATGGAGTCATGTGTAAAATCATGCATGAGTCATAGATGAAGCAAATAATTTTTTCCTAGCTTCTCACTGAACTCAAGCTGAAGTGAGTTGACAGGTCTTAGAGGTACAAGGGATTTGGAACCAAGGAGCCATCTAACCTTGTAACTGGAGTCCTCTTCACAATGCACAGGTCTTTGAATTCATGGAATGGAGCAATATTTACCTGAATGATGAATGTTTCTCAAAATCTAGAGACTGCCAAATTTACACTTCATTTCAGAAGAGAAACAATGTTGCCATCTGTCCTTTAATCTGAGAGTTGGAAGTCTTTGGATGCCTTTAGATAGGCACTGTGAAGAGCAACCTTCAACAGCTAGGTGAGAATCCTTTGTGTTTCTCCTGCCTGAAGAATTTTAGAAATCTTAGAGGAACTTCTATTTGTATCCTCTTAAGATTTCCAAGTATTTGGACTTCAACAGTTGGTTAGGGCTCTTCCACATTTTCAGTGTTGACATTCAGGGTTGGATGATCATCACAGTGGTAGAATGTTCTGTGCATTTTATGGTGCTTATTCCTTGACTCCTATGTACTGGAAGTCTGTACTCCAGTAAAATATGACCAATGAGTTGCACTTTCTAGGCATGTCCAAAGAAACTATCTCTAACCCCACAGGTTGGGGCTTGGCTTAATGGTACTCAAAAAAATGAAGTGTTTTGAGTTAATCCTCCCTTAGGCTTTTATGGATGGTATGTTAGATACCTAATACTTTTTGTCCATAACCTTATCATTCTAAGAAAGTATATTTTCTAAGTTCTGGTTGGTGTCTCTCCTGGGGAAAGCTCCCTTAGTTTGGTTCCTGTGTCTCAGGACTTGATTTTTTTGTGTGTTCTTTTTTTCCTAAGGAATTCTTTGACCGTTGGACTTTTGTCATGAAACTTGTAGGTCTGATGTCTTCATTGTGCACATTCAAGCCCACACCAGTTACTATTTGGGGCTCTGTACCTGAATGACTGTGGTCTCCATTTGTGTGACCCATTCTGGGTCTTACATAGTTTGGGCAGATGCCAAGTGGAGAACTGTGCTGCCTCTGGCTAAAACTGTGGCTGACATAAAGACAGTTCCTGAAGTAGTATTGTATGCAAAGCTCTTGAAATCAAGAAACAAATGTTTCCTGTACAACTAAAAATGTGCCATATACCTATCACGAAGCAAAGTTCAATTTCATTGGAAAGTATTACAGATTGGAGGGCCTTGCTCAGTGGTACTCAAGGAGCTGTGAGTCTTACAACCATTCTGCCTTGGGCTTTTATGGCTAATGTGCTGAATGCTTTTAAAGTATATGTTTAGCATATTCAGAATTGCTCATCAAAGCTGACTTTCCTTGGAGTCACCTTTAGTTTGGCTTAGGATGTATGATCTTGACTAGGTGTTATCTTAGTACAAAGATATTCTCTTGGTGTTCCTCAGAATCTAACCTTCAGTTATGCTGTGTATGTACGGAATGTTTAAGTTGTGATTGTAAGTGTGGTACCTGAATAAGTTTATAAACCAAAGACATTCTTGTTGAGCCCATAACAGCTTCCCTGTGTATCTGAAGCTGGAAAGGCATGAGCAGAGCTTTTGATCACTTAGGATCACACAGAAGAACAGACATGTCAGGGCATTCATTGCAAGGATTGACCTGACATGATTTGACTGAAAGGGTAGGCTGGATCAAGGTTTTCTCTATACAAGATGCCTATAAATTGATTGCCTACTGAACACTAAATCTCTGCAGACTCAGCTTGTTGGAGGGGCTAGTGAACCCTGGTAGCTGGTTACTAAGGATTATCTGCCTTCAAGACATGTCCATTTGAGTAAATCAGGTTGATTTTCACAATGTAGTCTCAGTGGCCTTGACTTGGCCATAGGAGGTCTGAAACAACCATAAAGACCTATCTCTTGACCCACTGTAACAATGAAATGTACAAGACACTATATTGAAAATGAACTTTACAACTTTGGTGGGGTGGGGAGGGTTGTGGAGCTGGGGAGGTAGGGAAGGAAGGGAGGGTAGGGGAAAAACAAAGGAGATGGGAAATGTACTTATTACCTTACTCATGTAACTGTAACCCCTCTGTACCGTATTTTAACAATAAAAAAATTTAAAAAGATCCATCTCTCTTGAAGCAGTCCATCTTCAAATGAAATCTACATTTTCATGTTACTGTCATGTGACTGTCCGTATCGCCTTGAGCTGGCATGTAAGTTGTATATGTCCATTCTATCCTCTGGTTAGGTCATTGGGTGCCATTGGGGATAATTAGAAACTTGGCTAGCTGCGTCTAGATGTCAACTTGATATTACCACAGAATCTTCTGAAATCCAGTATAATCAGTGGGTTCTCTCCTTTCAGATATCCTGTGACTTCTTGGAAATCATAGCTTGGGAGAATACTTCCATTGGCTATGATTGCCTTTACACTATTTAAAGCCATGATTCTTGAGGATCATCACTTAGTAGGCTCTGCTATAGGTAGCTGTGCTATTTCTAGAAAGGTCTCTCTGAGGGGAAGATCCTAACTATGGACTGTAGTCCTACTAGATTGGTCATTGGTGTGGCCTTATGTCTTTGATTTCTTCATAGACCTGTAGGATTTTTCTCCAGTAGATCAGGTTGCTTCATAAATGTCTTCTATTCTCCCATGGCCCCAGTATTGTGCATTTGTGGAATGTCTATGGTCAACTATGATTTCTTTTAGGAGTCTCCTCAAATACATGTGCCTGGCTTGCTTCTGAGCTAGGGAACAGTTGACCATGAATAGTCACTTGGAGTGGTGGCAAGTGAGCTACTTCTGCCTTTGTCCCTTGGTGCCAGATACTCTGTTGAATTGTGACTGTGCTACTTAAATATACTTGAATGACAATGTGTGCTACTTCTTGGAGTGCAAATGTTGAATGCATAATTGAGAACCATTTTAACTCTTGAGTTTTACAGCTGATCATACAATTGTTGGCTACTCATGTAACTTTTCCAGCAAAGTGTAAGCCCCGATCTGTGGGCCATCATTATTTACAGGCTGAATAGAATGCTTAGGGAGCAAATCTGGTTAAGTACTTATGGGTAGGGAATTAATCTACTGGGAATGTATCTGTGTTGAAACCATATAACTGGCTTTTCTAGGACTGCAGAATTCCACTGTAGCTAATCTAAGCAGCCAGTAGTTTAGCTACCATGAATAGAGCTATTGTTGGAGTGTGTCACTGATCATTTGAGCTGGAAGGTGCAGAGGTGGTAGTAAGTAGATTAGTGTTCACAAATGGAAGTTCTTTCTACTGAAGCCATGTCCAGCTTTCATCTGAAACTGTGGCTGTTTTGCCTTCAACCACTCTAAGCTGACTTGATGGCTATATTAATGCATATCAACTGGTAAAATCAGTTTGTCTTAATTGGTCATGCATTCTTCCCAGAGGTAGGTGTTCTCACTAGAGAGCAAATAGTGTAATCTTTTCATGCCCTTACCCAAAATAGAAATTCATAGCCTAACTTTGGACTACTTTTTTTTAACGTGTATTAATCTCTTAGGAATGTCAATTCAGTGAGACGCAATAGGAACAATATTATAAACCCTCTCCAATGTGCAATTAAAGTCTGAACTTTGTTCCAGGTAGGAGCTGAGGAAATAGGCATGTTCAGGTTGCATAGGATGTTTTCAAGACTGCTGACCTTTCTACTACAGAAAATGATTGAGAGTACTGATGTCGGAGTAACTTTTATATATGGTCTTTGAAGGTCACTTGTTCTAGCTGGCAGCCATTTTAACCTAGCCTTTTTTATCCCTCCTGCTATCTGTATTCTCAGGTTTGGGAATAGAGGTAAACTAGGAAAGAGGTTACTGGTTTAACAGTGGAGCCAAGGCAGGGGGAGGGGGGCCTACAGCTTGTGTCCTCTAATGCTTTTGCGAAGTCCTCATACAGATGATTGTTGCTGGGACCTTCGATCTCATGCAATCATGTGGTGGATAGAGCTCAGCTAATGATAACTTTAGGCTCTGTGGTCATTTGATGCTGCATGGTTAAGTGTTCCCCCTCTACCAGGGTCTAGCTGTGGGCTAGAGTGGATTTTACAAAAGCTTATGGAAAAGTTAGGTGATGCCACTCATGATTTTTTCCTATACACTTGGACACTTCATAGTGACCTATATGATACTTTCCCCCCAAGATACTGATAGGTGGCCCAAGCTTGATAGTTCACTGGATCTTTAGAGATAAAATTGCACTGGGCTTGCATTGATAGATCTCTGCATCTAGGCTACTCCCAGAAGGAATTACCTTAGGTAAGGATGTCTGAAGCTGCCTGCAGATGTACCTAAAAGCAAAAGACAATCTGCAGATGACCCTTGCAGCAGCGGGGCGGGGCACAGGGGACATCATGTCCTCTCTTGATAAAATATCTGGGTGATATCTTGGAGTGCTACAGACCACGATCAGCATTTGCTCTGCTGCTGTCCTTTCCATCCTAGATTATACTATGGATCCCTTACTTGCTGATCTTAATGCTAGCTCTCTTCCCGTCCTACATTTATAACGGAGCAAACCAGTGTTGAGCAATGCCAGTAGTGATGGAGCCATCACAAATGCTGGCTATGAATTTCTGCTGACTGTCTGCCGGTCATCTTGTTTTAGAGGGAAGAAAATACAACTGGGGAGTGTTTTCCCTAGAGTGTTAGGGTAAGATTCCTTTTAAGAACATTTTCTTCAGGTTGAATAGACTATTATTTCTAAATCTATTTTTACTAATCTTGGCCATCTGCACAAGGTACACTGTGGTTTTTAAGTATGGAGAATATGATGAATCCTTGGATCACAGCTGACATGACCAACAAAGGATGGAGTCCGTTAACTTGGGCAGTCTTCTAAGACAAGAATGAGACTATCCTCAAAGCACAAAAGCCCAGACAATATAGCCAAACAGACATGTATACCCACAAGTATGGGAGATTTGGAGGCTCTAGGTAAAACACAACTTTTAATGTTTAACCTTACTTTCTCACCAAATAGCCAAATGGTTACCTTTCTCTTTGGCCATCTTCAAGAGCTAGACCTTCAGAAAGGGAAAATGATCCTTTCAATTATGTGTACTTTGGATGTACATGGACCTGCTGGGCTACTTCATGAACAGACTTAATTTTTCTGGTGATTTGTCCATAAATCTTGGGCTTTTTATTAGCAACCATTTTCCCTTTCTCTTTGAATATACTTGTCTAGAGGCTTATAGTAGTACCAGAACATGAGATTGCTTCTGGCAGTTGATGTTTCTGGCATTTGATACTTTTAAAGGAATCAATTTGGTGCATGTCCTCAAGTTATTTAGCGGGCACAACTCTTGTGTAGTTGGATTTGTTCTTGCTCTTGTTCTTGGTTTGGAAGGAAATACGGGGACCTATGTCCCTGGAAAGCTGCCTTTTGTCATTAGCTTCTTTACTTGTCTAATTCTTTGAGGTTTTCTGGACTGGATGCAATGTGGATAACACTGTAATCCCAGTTTCTGGGAAGAGAGAAATTGAGAGAACTGGGCAAAAACTTAGGGAGATTGGATATCAAGAGAAAAATAAAAGTGGTCCTTGCCACTACTATGTAGGAGACGTACATAGGAGAATCCAAGCCCAGCCCCCACCCCAAGAAGGGAAACCTTCTCTGAAAAGTAAAAGGGGGCTGAAGGTGTGGCTCAAGTGGAAGAAAGCTACTTAGGAAGCGCAATGCCCTGTGTTCAGAATCCCTGTACTACCAAATTGAGATAGAATTACTTCATCATAATTTTGTATGAACCAGTACTACTTGTTGACAAGGCTTTTATCTAAGGTATGATTTTTGGCTTGTCAAAAATCACCTGACTGTTGCTATGTGGGCTACTTCTGGGCCCTTCTGTCCCATGTCATTGTTCTTTGTGTCTGTTTCTGTGAAGTAACACTGTTTTTGTTACTGTGGCTTTGTAGTATAATGTGAAGGATGGTATTGGGATACATCGAGTATTACGGTTTTTGATTAGGATAACATTTTCTATTTTCAATTTCAGTACTTGTTTTTCTATTTTAGTGAAGAATGACCTTGAAATTTTGATGGGAAGTGTGTTGAATCTGTAGAAGACTTTCAGGACAACATAGCAATGTTGACAATATTCTGCCAACCATCTTACTGGGAGATTTTCTCCATCTTCAAATGAAGCTACTGTCCATGCTTCATAAGGCTGATAGTTGTATCCAGCCAGCTCTGCTTCCATCCCTTTGAAGCTACAGGACTGAAATGAGTTTTCTGTTGGCATCACTGCCTATAGTCAAAGGGCTTCTTTAATCATTGTCTTAAAATAAGGCGTTCTATGGCCACATTTATGGAGAAAGAGTTACACTTAAAAATTTTCATTTCCTTAAGTGGTAGATTTTTATTTAAAAGCTTGATTTTCTGGTGCTTACAGAGATCTCTTACTATATGCTAGAAATCCATGATTGTAGGTTTGGGAAACTATTTGCTCCCCAGCTTATAAAGGCTTCCACTTTTTTTTTGACCTGCTGAGTACCAGCTGGTTACATCAATTACTAGGTTCTTAAAGGTGTAAAATGGCACGTAAGACTTCGTATTGATAGTTGAGCGGATGCCAATGTTCTCTATCCTTTGTCTGGCCCATGAAACTTCCCTTACCCTCCCCAAACCACTTAGTGGGTCTCTCATATCCTATGTATTCTAAAAGCATCTCTAGTTCTGGTTAATTCCTGGTCAGTCCTAGAGAAAGCACTCACTGGGAGCACTGGGTGCCAGTACTCTTGGCTCAAGGCTCTTAACATGAGTCAAAACAGAAGATCAGAGCAGGGAGAACTTAAGCTTGACAGCCTCGCTGGTGCCTCTATTTCTGACTTCCAGTGTTGGTTTGTTCTGTTCATGTTTATGCTAGCAGTACATAACAGGGCATGGCTCATATTGAGCTAGCACCTCTTGAGGTGGAAGAGTTGACCTTAGGGAATCCTTGTTGCTAAAATTTCCTGTTGCTCCCAAGAATAGAGCAGTTGTGTTCAGCAAAAAACCTGATTTTTTTTTCAGTCACTAGGAGGTCATCTCGGGCAAGGAGTTATTGTAAGTCCCCTAAGTAGAGGGGATGCTAGCTTTCTGTCTGTGGCTATATTAGTGGGTCAGGACCTGTCTGTGACATTCTTTGGCAGCAATAACCTATTTTGTTGCTCCTTAGCAGAATCATCTTGAGATTGCAGGTCTGCTCAGTTTCTCCCCCTGTTCTATTCTGGATCTTCCCAAGAATATTCCTCAATGGACTTCATGCTGTAGAGTACCTTTTAGTTGGCCACTTGGGGAAACTATCCTGCGATACAGCCTTGATGCCCACCACCATGATCAAGCCTATAAGCAAGCACTGAGTGATGCAGGCTAACATCCCAATCCCCATGCACATCTCTACCCATCGTCTGTTTTGTATTGCCCAGCAACATTGCTAGGTGTGACAATGAACCACCTCCATGCAAAGCAGATGCAGTACGTACTGTCTGAAAGTCTGCTTGTTGTAGCTTTCACTTCCCCAACCTTTCAGTCCCTTCAGTGAGTGGGGATATGGTCCAGCGACTGTCAGCTTCCTAGTGTGGCTGGCATACCCTGAAAATGGTATCACCTACCCATCTTGGCATATTTCTTCCAAGTGAACACTTTGAAAAGGTGTAGTAGGTTGACAAAAATGGAAGCAAGAAGAAAAGGATGCCTTAGGATTCTAACTGAACTTCATGTGAATGCTTGTTTCCTGGGGTTATTCAGAATTGATATTCCTGAGTTTTCTTTTATAGTACCTTATCCTGGTGCTTGCCTAGCTTTGTGAGCTGAGCTGTCCATGAAGTAGGTTTTATCTGAGCCATAACTGCCTCCCCCCCCCCCCATCATAGTGTACTTTGACTTTGGCTTCTAGTAGAGTATCCGGAAACTCATTCAGGAAAAGAGGAATGAAATTATTCTAGTACCATCAGTATCTAGATAGGGTCTTCTTAAACTATGATTGTATGAGTTTCCGTACAACATTTTTGATTTATGAATTCCTTGTTATGAAAATTTCCTTTTTAAACTCACAAGAAATGAGTAGCTCCACTCAGAAAAGGTCTTGCTTTTTACTCAGTAAGAGGCCATCTGGTAGAGGAGTGCCCTTAAGTCCCAGAAAGGGAAAAGGATGCTAGTTTCACTGTTAGTCTATCTACAGGCCTGGGAACTGAGTTCTCTATTCGATAAGGCCCAAGTGGTCAAACATCTTATACCTACTATTGAGTCCACTCATGCTCTTGATTACACTTCAACCTGGCAACATAAGGATTACTTGGTAAATGGGTCTGCGTTGTGCTGAAATATGTGTAGGCATCCAGAAGTTCATGTTACCTCCAAAGTCCAAAAATTCTTGAAACACATGTACTCAGTGCCAGATGCAAGGTAGAGACTTGTGACTAACTTCAGAAGATGTTCCCATAGGCACAGGCCACTGGTACAGCAGGACCAAACCTTGGGGAAACAATGGTCTTCTCGTAGTACTTGTATATCCTGGTAAGTCGTGCAAGGTCTTTATGAAATGCTGTGGACCCAATGGAGTAAAGAATGAGAATTGATGTAATCAACTTTGAAAAGGCATGTTTATGTCCATGTCCATGGTATAGCTTTTATTTTAAATAAGTTTTTTTACTGTGAAAATACTGTACAAAGGGGTTACAGTTTACATGAGCAAGGTACAGCTTTATATGAAGGCAAACTTTAGAGTATGGTAAATAGCCCTTGCTAGCCTATTGTCTTTGTATATCTTCATATTTCATCAAGGTCATAATAGAAAAAGATAAGGCATGGAAATATTTAGTCTCAACGGATTAAATATTTTTTGTGTCTGTCCTGGGGCGTAACTCAGGACTCAGGAACTGTTTGAGTTTTGTTACTCAAGGCTGGTGCTCTGCCACTTGAGTTTGGCCTTCTTGGGGTTGATGAAGATAAGAGTCTCAGGAACTTGTTGTCTGGGCTGGCTTTCCACTGAGGTCCAGACATCTTGGCCTCCCACCACTAGCATCTGGCTGAAACTATTT
>NW_027205622.1:0-13876 GCF_024711535.1 Dipodomys merriami
TGGAAACAACTCAAACAATAGAGTACCAGTTTAGTAAGCAAGCTGAGTAAGCATGCAGCAGAGTTCAAGCTCCAGATTTGGTAAGTCTTTCTCTCTCTCTCTCTCTCTCTCTCTCTCTCCTCTCTCTCTCTCTCTCTCTCTCTCTCTCTCTCTCTCTCTCTCTCTCTCTCTCTCTCTCTCTCTCTCTCTCTCTCTCTCCCTCCCTCTCTCACACACACATACACACATGCACAACCTTGGATTGAGAGAATTCAGAATGTATGAAATTTTTTCAATTAAAGTTCTTTATCACATTCAAAAGATGCTTAGTTTAGCCTATGAGAAAATTGAAATTCCATGCATTGACATTCCATTTGTAAATCAGGAGATGCTCTTCTCTTTAGCAACAAATTTGTTGTCAAGTAATTTATTGCATTTATATAACTGCTCACATATTCTGGAGCTTATTCAAGTTTAGAGGTAAACATTTGTTTGCATCATCCCTGGCATTTCTATGAGCAGTTTTAATCTAAGACATTCTTTGTTGCCAAAAATTACTTTCTTTATTTTGATTCACAGATTCTTGCCTTTGGCACTTATTGTAAAATATTCCTTCATATTTCTGCAGATCCCGAAACAGCTTTCATTAACTACAAGTGTACACTTAAACTGCGATTATGTTTTATTCATTTCCTTGAGAAACTCAAGCTAAATATAATTATGATTTGCAATTATATTTCCTCCTCTACATGATTATTATGTACCCTGAGGACTTGGTGATCCATCCTAGTCCATCTGGTATTATTGAATATCTCATCATATATTAACAATACCAATCTCTCTGAAATCTATTACCGCGAGGTAGCAATATCTGACACTATGAATCACAAGAAGTTCCTTAGCAATTATTTTTAATAGTTGACATGAGCATCATTTAATTACCACTAACAAAATGCATATCACTAACAGAAAACTCACATAATAAAATACACTAGACAAAGTATCTTAAATGATTTTGCATTAGGGTCATAACACGCTGGGTGAATACAAACTTTAGAAAACTTAGTTTTAGAAAGAAGTACATTTTAAGAATTTTGTGTGGGTCAAAATTAATTCACCAATGTGCAAAATCACATGCTAAGATCTCAAGAACACATTTTTTGTATGTTTTTAGTATAAAAATGCTGTACAGACAGGTTACAGTTACATGAGGAAGGTAATGAGTACATTTCCTATTGAGCATTGTTGTGTCTTCACAGTCTTTTTTTTTTTAATTTTCTATTCCTAGTTAATGTAAGTAGCAATCATAGGAAAATTGAGTGTTTAGCACCACATACTTATTTATAAATTACTTTGATGATTTATTATGTAAGTATCTGAGACTATCTGAGATGCTACCTTTTGTTCTTATTTGGAAAGGTGTTTGCTTCTGAAGTCAACAGTTCACAATTGTATTCATACACTTTGTTCACATTACACACAGTAAATACATTGAAATACTCCTGGGGAATTATCTACACACACACACACACACACACACACACACACACACACACACACACACACACACACAATCACATTCCACACATTAACATTGAATGAAAAAATATATTGTGATGTGTTCTTAGAACTGTGTAACTAGCTTATGTATTCAGTAAATGTGATTTTGTTGCTTATCATATACAAGCAGTCTCCTTACAAGAATCTAAACTATTTCTCTACCCACAAGATATGACATACCAGTTCAAAATGTTGTTGCTGTTCTCATTTCTTAGCTGAATTGCAAAACCATTCTGTAACTATTTGTTTTTTAACAATTGGAGAGAAAACAGAAAAACAGAAAATAGTATAAATAATTCAGAGTGTTGGAAAACGAAGAAATACAAAGAACATTGGAATGGTCCAAATTCCTCTCAATCTGATGTTATGTTATTGAATTTTTCATTCATAGGAATGACATGGAAAAATAGTACAAATGGCCCTAGTGTGAACATGATTAAGATCAAGGAGATTCGAATGAGTAACTCAAAGGATGGTACATACATTAAAAGGACTTTCAAACTCCCTATGGTAGAATTCAATATGGCAGCTAGTTTTTGATCAACATAAAGACAAACTTAATTTTCCTCGTCCTGATAATGGGGGGATCAATCAAAATATTTTCCTAACCAAATAAAGATGCAAATTATTCAATGAGAACTTCAACATGAGAATGTGGCTTACTCTGTTTGGGGGAAAATATTGATATTGGCTATCATGAGATAATGTGTGAGTCCAAAAGTTTCTGATACTTTGGAATAGATAGAGCAAATCTGAGCTGATGACAATTTCTCTCCATTTCAGTTACTGAGGCAGTCTTGATTTTCAAGAGTTGCATAAGTATCAGAATCTTATATAGAAACAGTTGGAAATGGGGAGACATTTATAATATGATACTATATGAACCTTATAGATGAACAGCCCAAAAAGGAGCAGACATCGACAATGCCATAGACATTGACAATGTGATTGAAATTAAGAAATAATCTGCGTAAGAGTGAGGATTTCTAGGTGAGATTTCCAGTACTTCATGTAGGCAAGGGGAAAGAACTTTTCTGAGAGTGAGATCATCAATCTTCAAAATTAAAATAAACAAAACCCTATTTTAACTTGTGCTGTGACCCAATATGTTACCTCAGTGGATACACTACGCTCTGCAAAACTGGAAGATAGGGTTCCATCATGTCTGTTGTCCCTTGAGATCAGATCACTGGCCATATGAGTATTTACTTGCCCTGTTATTCACCTGCTCAGCGATGGAAACCAGATTATTTCAGGCAATCTATATCTTTCCTGAACCTCCCTCAATCTCATCACAACCGTATCATTCCACCATTGTTACTTGTTCTTATATGACTTAGATTCTGACCTAATATTTTCCCCCAATCTTTCTCAGCCCATTTCTATGTCCCATGTTTCTTCTAGACTTTATCAGGTTCTTTTTCTTGTTTCTTTTGTTCTTTTTGAGGTAGGGCCTCTCAGGTGGCCTACATTAGCCTTGAGTTCAGAATCCTCACTAGTGCTTGTCCCATTCTACCAGCTTAAATAAAGTAACTGGTCCATATTTTAAGAAAAAGTCTGGGTCACTTATCCACATTTAAGAAGGAGCAATACTTGTTCTGGGTTTGGAGTAGCATGTCCTAAATTGGCAACTGTGTAGTGAGAGATGCAGCAACTACAACTGGAATTCCTGAGTTTTACTGAGTTACTGGTAGAGTTGGATAGACAATATATTATTCAAAACTATATAAAATACTAATGTACCAACATAATTACAGCCTTATTGTTTACATATATGAAAACCCATGTTCCATTACAGGAAGCAAATCAGTCAATGGTAAATTGATATCAAGTCATAGAATAGTATTTAAAAATTCCACCACAAGTAAATTTTTATATACATCTGACTGTTTACCTTAATGTAGGAAATTCTCTTGATGACTGGCTTTAAATAAGCTATCTTACAAGATAAATGAGTGGTATATCATAAAATGTAACATAACAAGACAAAAATAATGTTAATAAGTGCTACTAGATAATTTGTAGAGGGTAGAAAGGAAATGGATCAGACTTTGACAGTACAATTGCGAAAGAGCCAGCACAAATTATCACTGAGTTGTACAGCAGTCAAAAAATACAAACAGTTCTACAGTTTAACACAAGGCCTTCTGTTGATAGATAAGCATTCTGTCACTTGAGTCACACCTCCAACTTTTTACCATGGTTATTTTTCAGGTAGGATTTCTTGCTTTTATTCAAGGGGCCTTGGACCATGATCTTATTTTTGGTGAAAGAAAGGCAACACTTTAGCAATAAATATTAACTAACATATTTGTGGTTGCTTGGGTTTATATCATTCAAAACTTTTCACAATTCAGAATCAAATCATCTGATAAACTACGAAATCCCCTAAAGCTGTTTCTGGGGGATTGTAGACTTATATGCAATCAGTAACTTCAATTAGAGATATTAAGATTCCAACAAGTTCTGATAATTCTATGCTAAAGGATTAAAGACATTTGAAAAGAGGGTCTATCATAAGTATTGATGATTGTATGTTATATTACATATAACTTGACATACAAAAGAAGTTATCTAATATACATATATATGTGTGTGTGTATATATATATATATATATAATTCACAGTTGTCTAGGAATTCTGAATATAAAATATGCTGTCATACACCTGAGTAATATCTGAGTATGTTTACTATTTCCCATTGCCTTTAAGGGACAACTGGTTAATTTCCAATTCTAAACAGATACTGAGTAACTGTTTAGTATGTGTTGTATGTGTGATAAATAAATACGGATACTATTTCTAATATAATTCCAGTGACTACAAACATCAAAGTATATATATATATATATATATATATATATATATATTTCTAAAAGAATACATGGATGAATGAATAAATATTAATAATATTATAATAATAAGCAACAATAAAATCAGTGTGTGTACTTAAAATTTCATCTTCTTTCTCCAAATGAATATTTATTGCACATGTCAATCTCACAATAAATATCTATCAGATGAAAAGAGAATAAAATATTCTGTATACTCAAATGATGCATATATAGTAAAATACCATAGAATTGAAAGTCAACAGGTAGTTGTTATAAAAAGTTTCTTTCTCTAAAAATTTTATATTACTTTGAAAATAAAGATGCATTCCTACTCATCATATAATGCCTACTTGAAGGGGGGAAAGTAACAAAATAAGAAATAATGTTTGCTTGCAGATAATGGAAAATCTTTTTGATAACTTTTGAGTTATTCTTATTAATTATTCTTGTTCCAGGTTCACTATAAGTTTGATAAAATTTCTTTTTAATCATGTGTCTGCAAAATCCTGTAACTGTCCATTTTTTAACAACCAATGACATGATTACTGTATCTGATTATTTACTTTATCTTTTGTCCTGGAGAAGTTGCTCCTGTCACCATAAATGAATGCACTGTTAATCCAACAAAGAATGAAAGTCTGTTTCAGCCATCTGTGGTATCATAGAAAGAGTTCATCCGTGCAGCCAATGGCCACTGCCTAGTAATTATCCAGCAGGCTATCAGAACCGAGCAACAGCTGTAACACCCAAGGTGTCAGACTTAGGCACTGTGAGACAAAAATGTAAGAAATGTCTGTGAATACAGTAAGCAAATGTTTCATCCACACATTGCAAAAACAAGCAAAGGTTTCATGCAACAAAGAATTACATATTGATTTAAAATGCCTAGAAATAATTTCAATAATTAACAGTAATAATAATCCCAAGAGGAAGACAAACATTGAAATAAATCTACATTCAGTAAAGCATTTTATTTTACCTTTTATTTTTTACTTGAGGAGATCTAGAGTGATTTGCATGCTACATGCTGATGTAAACAATTAATTTTTATGGTAACTCTCTCATTATTGTTCAAAAGATCAATGATTCAACAGTATATTTATACTTGTTTTTATACTTTTTTTTTTTTGGCTTGGTCATGGGGCTTGAACTCTTGGTCTGGGCACTGTCCCTGTGCTCTTCAGCTCAAGGCAAGCTCTCTACCGCTTGAGCCACAGTGCCACTTCCAGTTTTCTAGTGGTTTATTGGAGATAAGAGTCTCACAGACTTTCCTTCCCTGGCTGGCTTTGAGCCACAGTCCTCAGATCTCAGCCTCCTGAGTAGCTAGCATTACAGGCGTGAGCCACCCGCGTCCAGCTGTCTATACTTTCTTATAAGGATAATAATTTATTATATGGCATATGGGTTTGTTGTTAGAATCTCAAAGCACGGTATCTGTGAAATACAAACAAGTAAATATAGGAAAGAAAAAGGAAAAAATGAATAAAGCCTAATGAAAACCCTGGAGTAATTCCAGGTAATTTTAGTTAAGAGTGTTTTTATAATGTTAGACCTGACTAGTGATCAGTTCACCTTAAGGCCTTGCCTCTGAGATCTGGAAACAACATTATCTGTGTAAAGACTTCATGAAAGGTGTGAATCCTACTCAAGGGGTTGAGATCTGAGGATCACGGTTGGAAGCCAACCAGGGGAGGAAAATTCAGGACACTCTTATGTCCAATTAACTACTAAAAAATATGAAACTGGAGCTGTGACTCAAATGGTAGAATGCTGTACTTGAATAGAAAGGTCCAAGGAAAGCACACAGGCCTTGAGTTCAACCAACCAGCAGAACCAGCACACAAAAAGCAAGACAGTAGAAGGTAGAAAAGATGACTGTGTACTGAAATTGTGTAAGATATTGCATATATGTCATGACACCAACATTTTTGAGTAGACTAAGAATTTAGAGACAGGAATCTCACCGACTTTGCTTCATAGTCTGGGTTTGAACCACAAATCTCAGATCTCAGCCTCCTGAGTAATTAGGATTACAGGTGTGAGCCACTGCCACTTGGGTTAAATTTGTATTTTAGCAAAATCATTAGAGTTAGATTAGATTAGATTAGAGGTAGATTAAAGTTAGATTACTTTTTTGTCATATAAACACTAACATAAAATAGAGGCCAAATGGTAACCTCGTTATTTCTATTTCAGGATGACCAAAAACCTAAAAAGTAGTTTAACTATGTAAAATTTTGTCAATAAGAAGAAAAATGTGTTCTATGGTAAAATTTAATTTGGTATTCAAATTAAAGTGAGTGTTTGTGATTTGTTGATTTCTTCATTCCCACCATGTCTTTGGTCTGAACAATGTTAGGCATGGCACCTTGCTGCATTGTGTCATGAAAGAGTAAGTTGCTGCTCCTCAAAAGTCTAAAGGATGGGTTCAAATATTCCCATGTCTACTTAGATATCATAGGCAATGCTAGGGTGAAATACACACATATATATGTGCATATGTATATGTGGTATATAGAGAGATAGATAGATATTATATATACACATGCAATTATGTATGCATGTAAGCATATATAGACTTTCATATATACTTAAATATATACATATATAGTTACATATATATTTACACATGTACTATGTATATGTATATATATATATATATATATATAATTTCCAATTTATAAAAGCATCACAGTCAGATTGCATGAAATTGCAGAGCTTCTGCATGGCAAAGGACATAGCTAGAAAGATCAATAGAAAGCCCACGGATTGGGAGAAGATCTTCACTAGACATACAACGGACAAGGGTCTCATATATAAAATATACCTTGAACTCAAAAAATTAAATCCCCCAACAACAAATCCTCAAAGAAACAACTGCCCAATAAACAAGTGGGCTAAAGACTTAAAGAGAAATTTCTCTGAAGCGGAAAGAAGGATGGCCAATAGACAAATGAAGAAATGCTCAACCTCCCTAGCCATAAAAGAAATGCAAATCAAAACAACATTGAGATACCACCTCACCCCAGTTAGAATGGCTAAAATCAAGAACTCTAAAAACAACAGATGCTGGAGGGGATGTGGACAGAAGGGAACCTTACTGCATTGTTGGTGGGAGTGTAAACTTGTTCAACCACTTTGGAAAGCAGTATGGAGGTTCCTCAAAAGACTCCACATAGAGCTCCCCTATGACCCAGAAATCCCACTTTTGGGCATTTACCCAAATGCTTACAAACAAGACCACACTAAAGCTACCAGCATGACTATGTTTATTGCAGCATTATTTACTATAGCTAAGATATGGAACCAACCCAGATGCCCCTCAGTAGAAGAATAGATTAAGAAAATGTGGGATTCTATGCCTCCATCAGAAAGAATGGCATTGCCCCATTTGTTAGGAAATGAAAAGACTTGGGAAAAATTATATTAAGTGAAGTAAGCCAGGCCCAAAGAAACATAGGTCCCATGGTTTCCCTTATTTGCAATATCTAGTATATGTCTGAGTCAAGCAGAAAAGGTCAGAAAAGTTGATGTTAGGAAAATGAACCCTAAGATATGTATTCAATTTTTTTTCTTTCATGCGATTGTTTCTAACACATTTATAAGATTATTTCTTTGTTGTTTTGTATGTCCCTCCCCCACAGTATAACCCCTGCTCTCACTGTATTTGATGTTGGTATAATTTATGAAGGGGGAGGGGAAAAACAAATCATTTAAATAGGGGTACAGGTGGACCCATTGCAACAATGAGATGTACAAGTCAAGTTGAAAACAAACTTTACAACTTTGGTGGGGGGGTTGGGGGGGTTGAGGAGGGTGGGGCGGGGAGGATTGGGGAGGAGGATGGGAAGGGATGGGAAGGGGAAACAAAGGAGGAGGCTACAATGCTTGATAAGAAATGTACTCATTATCTTGCCTATGTAATTGTAACCCCTCTGTACAGTATTTTCACAATAAAAAAAGCATCCCAGTCAGAAGTATCCTCTGATTATTTCCTGCATAGTTTAACAAACACTTTTGTTACATTTATAGATAATTCAACTAAGCATGGCCACATGATTTTCATTTTCCCATCAACACAGATGTAAAAGGCAAAAGTATGATCACAGGAGATGGACATATATAACACTTTGCTTTTTCCCTTTATAGTTAAATATAGCCTGTATCTTTGTTGTGAACTTATTAGCCAGAGCTCAGATAGCCACATATTGAATACAATACCCACCTATTGAATTGTTAGTGCTCCGGTCAGGGTCATACCACCCCCAAGTAGGGCTGCAGGAGCCCAAATGTTCATCTCAGTGTATAACTCTTTGAAATTTTTTCAGCTGTTTTTTTCTGAGAAATGGCAGACTCCATAGCAGTGCTGTGAATCTGCTTTTTAAAATGAAATGTGTATCTACCAAATAATTCTAGATTAATAAAAATATCCATATCTAAAGAGGGCCATTTACATTATTGGAAAATATTTAAATCTCTATAATAGAACATTTTTAATAAATTTTTTATTGTGAAAATACTGTACAGAGGAGGGGTTACAGTTATATGAGCAAGGTAATGAGTACATTTCTTATCAAGCATTGTTGCCTCCTCCTTTGTTTTTCCCCTACCATCCCTTCCCTCCCATCTCCACAACTACCCCCCTTCTCCCCCCTCCACTTAAATTGTAAACACAAATTGTTTAAATAGGGATACAGGTTGACCCATTGCAACAATGAGATGTACAAGACGCTATGTCGAAAAACGAACTTAATAGAGCATTTTTGCACCAAATGTTGTTTTTCTCCTTTTTCTCTCAGTAACATGCCCTGCCACTTTCCAAAAGAATCAAGTCTTCATTCCTTTGTGTACTGAAGAATGCTACTTAAGATTCTCCAATGGTCCTTCCCAGTCTCTCATTGCTTGGGACTCTGGGTGTTATACCCATTAAAAAATGTTTATTTACTCTTAACCACTTCCATGTCAATTTAAATTTTAGTCCAACCAAACAGTCAAAAAAACAAAGGGAAATACTTTCCATTAATATATGAATACTGTTCATATCTTACCATAGTTTCCTGCCTATGTGATATCCATATTTTGAAGGGTGTGATCTAAAGAATTGTATTTTGTAGAGTCTCTTCTTTCAAAGGTCACAGCCATCCTGTGGTTTTCTGTTTCCTTCTTTCCTTCTTTCCTTCTCTCCCCCTATACACTTCCCATTTTCTCCGTGTTTCTCTGTCTCTATATGTCTTCTTTATTTTCTTTTTTTCATTTTTATTAGTTCATGCTGGTCTCAGACACTCTTCTTGAAAATGCACAGATTAAACGTATGTATCACCGTACCTGGTTTATCAATCACAATTAATTTTTATATATATATTTGAGTTGAACCTGTCACTCTTCCACTTGAACCACTCCACAATTCCCTTCGGATGTTGGCTGCTTTTTAGATAGGGTCTTGTTTTATGTCTAGGCCAACTTCCACTGTAATCCTAGTTGTGCTGCTCTATTTCAACAGTATGACAATCATCCACCATTGTGACATGTCATTGGTTGAGATGGGGTCCTACCAATTCATTTTCCTACTTGGTGTGGCCTTGAAGCACCATCTCTTGATCTCTATTTCTCAAATACCCAAGATTACAGTCTGAATCTATCATGCTTAGCCAGAGTCACAGCATTCATTAGGATAGTAATGGTTCTGTGTCATCCTATAATAAACTAATCTGCTCAACTTCAGTTTAACAAGGATTTTCTCAATATATATGAGCACAGAAAAAAGTACTACTTTACAGAAATCAATGTTTCAAAAATCCCATCTTCTATATATGATTATAACTTGTAAAATGTGTGCTAGAAAATGCCCATTTTTCCATCTTAAACAGGAATACAGAGCATACCAATTTGGGTAGGATGTCAGTAATTATAGGATGCAGGGAATTTCTGTGAGGTATTTATTTTAACAACAGCAAGAATCACAAGAGCTTAGAGGATATAGGATATGTCATAAGAAACATCACTCATCATGCATGTGTTGTCCCTCTGGGGCAACCAGCTTTAAAACATGTATTCTGATACTTTTACATATAAATCATGATAGTTACTTTGTTAATTAATTTTTCACATGGATATGGAAGAATTGACTTGTTTAAGTATCCATTTCACATTGGCAGTCTTTCTGATGAAATCCTAACTACCTTACCAGATAAATACATTTTAGTGTAAATTAACGTAATGTGTGCACCTACACATAATATTGGGCTTAGTGGGCTGAAATATTTTTCAAAAAGTATAAACCTTACAACAAATATCATCAGACATCTATTGGTCTTTGAGTGTGTAATCCCACCAGGAAAAACTTAGAAAAGTGGACTCTTCCTATCCACCCACAGACCAGCTCATAGATTACTGTTCATAGTCAAGACTGCAGGTGACATACTGGCTGCATTTTTGCTTGGGTTGACCTTGAACTGCCATATCTTGACCTCTACCACTCAAGAAGTGAGGATGATAGCCTTTTAGATCTGAGGTTATGTATATTAATGAACAACAGAGGTAATAAATTTATAAAACAAACATTATGACTCAATGTAAAATTTCTGATTGTCACTTACTCATCTATAGAAATTTCCATTAGAACAGGGGTTCCATTGTTCTTATCATATCAACTTCTCTGTGTCAGGACAATAACCTGAGACAATGCCATATTTTGGAGACTTACTGCCTTCTTGATAGCAACATCATTATGCTTTATGTAACTTTTGTCTTGATCATGTTTGACCACTTTAAGTAGAATGGATTGTTGTGACACAAACATTCTAGTCATCTCAACAGGATGGATATGAAATTTTGAATTATTTTAAATTAATTAATTAATGAAACTTGCAAACAGGAAGGAAATTCTTATCACTATTTAAATATGACTACAAATTTTGGTAGTTAACATTATCTGAAATTATTTGTCTGCATCTTTATCATGTGCAATTATCACTTTATTGAAATTCAGTGAATTTAACTTTAGAATTCTCATTTTCATCTCGCAGGTTCCACTTAAATTCTTTTATGAAGAATAAGCAAGTTCTAAAGTGATTTAAATGTTGAAAAAATAATTACTGTTTTAAATAGGAAATTTGCTATTCTTCATTTTCTTTGGCTTATGAAAAGAACTGAAATGAGGAAGTAAATGAAATGCTTAAGCATATTGTGAATGGATTTGAACGAGAATTCCTTATCTCTTTGGCTTTCGTAATGCGTAGAAAATGTAGGTTGACAGGAGATAGTTGGTTTAGAACATTTTCATATAAATGAAGAAATTTTAAGAATGTTTACTCACTTTGGGAAATAACATGGAGAAGGCAGAGTTACCACTAAGATGTTCACTTCTTCATGAAACTCTTTCTTCATGATCAGTTTTTTCACTAGCAATGTAAGGAAATGATATCCTTATGCCAAAGATCCAAGTTCAGTTCATTTTCTCCACAGAAACTTTTATTGTATTTATTGACACTTGTTGAAAATATAATTAATGATACAACATGTCAAGTTCAGTTCATTTTCTCCACAGAAACTTTTATTGTATTTATTGACACTTGTTGAAAATATAATTAATGATACAACATGTGCTGTTACATTTGAGAGACCTTCTCTCAACAGAAGATGCTAAAACCAGTCCTAATGTCATCCTAATGACAAAGTAAATCATTAATCTCATTGTCCAGGCTGACCAGGGCAAAAAAAGAAGATTCTATCACAAAATTTACAAAAATAAAAAGACTTACAGACATGAATTAATCAGTAGAGTACCTGCCTAGCAAACAAATATCTGATTTCAAACATCAGTACAGCAATGGAAAAATTGAATTTTATATGTAAACATAAGTTTTTTTCATTTGTATCTGAGATAACAAAAAAATGCCCAGGCCCTGGGTGGCTCACACCTGTAATTCTAGCTACTCAGGAGCTGAGATCTGAGGATCACAGTTCAAAGCCAGCCCGGGCAAGGAAGGCCTTGAAACGCTTATCTTCAATAAACTACTAGGAAACTGAAAGTGGCACTGTGGCTCAAGTGGTAGATTGCTAGCCTTGAGCTGAACAGCTGACGGACAGGGAGTTCAAGCCCCATGACTGACAAAAAAAATCTTCATATGAAAAAGAATGACTGAAACTTATTGTAGAAAATAATGCATTGTGTTTGAAGACTCACAAACTATTTGGACATGTGAATAATTACTTGCCAGTTGGGGGAAGAAATGAAGATCTTTATACTAATTTACTTATAAGCAATGAACCTAAAATAAGAATTTTATTAAGCATGTGACATTACAGAAATGTTTTTGGGGAGAGACATGTTTAGTTATTTGTTGAAAATTATTCTGATTTCCTAGTAGCACACATAACATACTCTCAATAAATGCTTGTTGTAATTATTAATGAATGAGTAAATGAATGCATATATGCATACAAAAATACATAACTTTAAAATCTGATATAAGGGGCTAGGAAGGTGGCTCAGTGGTAGAGTGCTTGCCTTGCATGCATGAGGCCCTGGGTTCAATTCCTCAGCACCACATAAGCAGAAAAAAGCTGGAAGTGGCACTGTGGCTCAAGTGGTAGAGTACTAGCCTTGAGCTGAAGAGCTGAGAGACAGTGCCCAGGCCCAGAGTTCGGGCCCCACGACTGGCAAAAAAAAAAAAAGAATAAAATCTGATATAATTAATTATATACTTACATATATTTAATATATGTTCACATATAATTAATTATATAACTATATTATATTAACATAAAGGAATGCCAAATCTAGAATTCATCCTATAAAAATGGGATGCTATACATTAAACTAGAACTAGGAGTTCCATTATATTATTATTATTATTATATTATTCTATTTCATCGGTTACTCTTTTTAATTATGAGCTCATCAATAGAATAACTTGTAGAGGCCATTTATGGATATTAGAAGTATGTAGTTTAAAAAAACGCGAGCCAGGTGCTGGTGGCTCATGCCTATATTCCTATTCAGGAGGCTGGGATCTGAGGATTGTGATTTGAAGCCAGTTTGGGGAGGAAAGTCCCCATGAGACTCATCTCCAATTAACCACCAGAAAACTAGAATTGGCATGTAATTCAAAGTGGTAGAGAGCTAACCTTGAACAAAGAGCACAAGGACAGTATTCAGAGCCTGAGTTCAAACCACAAAACCCAAAAGAAACAATAACAACCAAATGGGATACTGGAAAATATAGTGATATTATTTCTAATGAAAAGACTTCCCCCAGATTGATCATTATTGTTTTGTTATGACAAAAATCTCTGTTGGCAGTGGACGTGGTATAATAATGGTTTTTAGCAAAGGTAACATTTTATAATGAGCAATATACAATTTCTACAATAACATGTCTACCTCACTCCAAAAATCATCAGTTATGATATAATCAGAAAAAAATTCACTATAGTTCTACACATAAATTCATCCTCACCATTAGGTTAGAAAATAGAATTTTGTTTTCAATATTCATTT
>NW_027205623.1:0-13873 GCF_024711535.1 Dipodomys merriami
AAAAAATTGTTTTCCAGTAACTTTTTTTACTTTTATAATTTTTATTTTAGGGATACATGTGTGTGTGCGTTTTAATTTCTTTTTTGTTTTCGTTCTCCTTTTTTTTTAATTATCTTTTTGTTTTTTGTTTAGCTCTACTGAACTTCTGATCTTTTTTTCTTCCTTTCTTATCCTTTTCACCTTTTCCTCTCTTTCATTCTTCTTTAAGTAACTTAATTGCTGTCCTGCACATCCTCAGATAAACCCGTAGTTGACTATTAGACCCTATCCCCCATTGTGTACACAGATAATCCAAAAATTTATTACTCAATTCAAAACCTCTGAGTCTTAAATTCCTGAACAGCAGTATTACCTCTTTATACCTATATAATATTTTAAGCATTTTTATTTTTAAGTTTTTCACATCTCCTTTATATCCCCCCCTTCTCTCATATTCACGTTCTTCTCTAAAAAGATTGTTTTTGTAATCTGCATAATAATAATAATTTTTACTTTTCTATTTTTTCTGGTCTCTTTTCCCTTTCTCTTTCTTCTTTTTCTTTCTCTCGCAACTTTCATCCTACCCAACCTATTTCCTTCTTTGGGATTAGGACTTACTTAACTCTCCCTGTGCCTTCCCACATCACTCTATTCCTATTTTTTACCCACACCTCTCCCTAAACCTAATAATTTCTGGTTTCCCAAATTCTTCTTTGTGGTTCGTAGCCCATTAATATATAGTTGTTTGATGTTGAATAGATGTATCTGTTGAACTTGATTGTATCTGTAGACTATTGACTGTGCAAATTCAGACTTTGGTTGATTCTTGCCTTAAGATAGTGGTCTAGCACAAAACTGGTGCTATTTTCATCCCAAATGTGCAGAGTAAGCCGTAAAAACACAAGAAAAATGGCAAATCTAGGTATCTCAATTCACAAACTTGATAATCAGGGGACAGAAGAGATAATGAATAATTCAGAGGGGAGTTTCCAAATAGCTCTACAAACACTGCTAGCAAATATGATAAATGAAAAGATTGAAAACATACAAAGGACTCTGTATGAGTGTGATAGGGAGAGAGAGGAGGCAATCCAAAGATTTATACAGGAGTATCTTGAGCGTGAGGAAGCTACTCAAAAACTGATACAGGATTTGAGTGAGCAGCTTGAGAAGACTCAAAGAGAAAGGCATGAACAGGCTGAGAACACTCAAAGAAAACTACAGGAAAGGTATGAACGGGAGTGGGAGGAAGCTAAGCAAAGAGTAATACAGGAATTGAGAGAGCAGGAAGAGAATACACAATGATCACTAAAGGCGTAAATGGGATCCATTAACAAAGAGCAGAAGGAAGTCAGGGAGACCACAAAGGGAATGCTGAATGGAACCCAACAGAAGGAATGGCAGTCCAAGGAAAACATAAACAATCAACTAAGTGATTTGAGAATAAATACTGAACACCAAATTAAGGAAGCAAAGAAGTTCATACAAGATCTGAAACAAAGCTTCAACAAAGAATTTGAAGCCATCAAAGCTGACCAATTAGAAGGAAAAAAATAAAAAACAAAATAGAAAGTCTTGACAATAGGTTAGACCATGCAGAACATCGACTCAGGGATTGAAAACAGCCTAGATAATATAGAGAAAGAACATACAACCATCCAAGACAAGTCCAAGAAATATGATAGATCTATCCAATACTTGTAAGACACCATCAGAAGGCCTAATCTAATAATGGGTGTAGAGGACCACCTAGAAACAGAAGTTAATGGTCTAGGAAATTTGTTTAACAGGATCCTAGTAGAGAACTTCCCAAACAAGCAAAAAGATAGGCCTATTCAGAAACAAGAAGCATTTAGAACCCCATACAGACCAGACCAGAATAGGACATCCCACTGTCACATTATAATCCACACAGGATCAACCCAGACCAAGGAAAAGATGCTTAAAGCTGTGAAGGAGAAAAGATTAATCACCTATAAAGGGAAACCAATTAGAATCACCTCAGTTTTCTCAGCAGAGACAATCAAAGCAATAAGAGCCTGGAATGATGTATGCCATGCCCTAAAAACAAACAACTATCAACCAAGAATACTGTACCCAGCTAAACTCTCCTTCATAACTGAAGGCCAAATAAAAACCTTCCATAGCAAAGAAAAATTGAAACAATACATCTCCACCAAACCAGCTCTACAAAAGATTCTTAAAGATGTCCTACACATAGAAAAGCAACAAGACCACAATTAAAGCCAAGAAACTGCACCCAAACTGAGAATCAAAGAACCATAGGAAAAACCCAGATTTCGCAGCCCCCAAGAAGGTGGATAACATGGCAGGAACTCCCAAGTACCTCTCAGTCTTATCTATCAACATTAACGGCATTAACTCTCGAATTAAGCAACATAGACTGTCTAGTTGGATTAAAAAACACGATCCTTATATCTGGTGCCTTCAGGAGTCACATCTTGCCCATAAAAACAAGCATATTTTCAATGTAAAAGGCTGGAGTAAAATCTACCAAGCAAATGGCCCCCATAAAAGGCGGGAGTTCTAATCCTAATATCAGATAAAATAGACTTCAAATTAAAATTTGTGAGAAGAGATAAAGAAGGTCAATACTTACTAATTAAAGATCTCTCCTTCAGGAGGATATTACAATTCTGAATATCTATTGGCCAAACAATGGAGCACCCAAATTTATCCAAGAAACATTACTTTCCCTCAAATCCCACATAAATCCAAAGACATTAATTGTTGGGGATTTTAACACACCACTCTCCCCACTAGATAGATCAACTCGGCAAAAATTCAACAGAGAAACCGTAGATCTAAACAGCTGCATAGATCAACTAGACTTAATAGACATCTACCGAACATTTCACCCAGCAGCATCAGAATACATGTTTTTCTCAGCAGCACATGGAACATTTTCTAAAATAGACCACATTTTAGGCCACAAAGCAAACTTGTCTAAATTCAGAAAAATTGAAGTGATACCTTGCATTATCTCTGACCACAAGGGAATAAAATTAGAACTCAACACCATAAGCCACCAAAGAAAATCCGGTAACACATGGAGGCTGAACAACACATTGCTGAATCACAAGTGGGTCATGGAAGAGATTAGAAAGGAAATTCAAATGTTCATGCTATTCAACAAAAATGAACACACAAATTACCAGCTTCTCTGGGACACAGCAAAGGCAGTACTCAGAGGCAAGTTTATAGCTCTGAGCTCCTACATCAACAAATTGGAGAGATCTGAAACTAACAATTTAATGACACATCTAAACCTCCTTGAAAAAGAGCAGGAAGATAAATCCCAAACCAGTAGACAGATAGAAAATATTAAAATTAAATCAGAATTAAATGAATTAGAATCCAAAAAAAATTATAGAAAGAATCAACAAAACAGTGTTGGTTCTTCGAAAAACTTAACAAATTTGACAGACCCTAAGCAAATCTTATCAGAAAAAGAAGATAACACACCCAAATAAATAAACTCAGAGTTGAGAATGGAAACATCACCACAGAAACAATCAAGATTCAGAACATAATGAGGGAATACATCTCAAAACTTTAGGTTAATAAGTTTGAGAACTTGACAGAAATGGACCTATTCCTAGCCAATATTGACATGCCAAAACTAAACCAAGATGAGTTAAACCAGCTTAAAGGCCCATATCAAGCATTGAAATAGAAACAGCAATAAGAGACCTTCCAGCTAAAAAAAATCCAGCACCAGATGATTTTACAGAGAAATTCTAAAAGGCCTTCAAAGCAGAGCTCACACCAATACTCCTCGAACTCTTGAATGAAATTGAAACAGAAAGTTCACTACCGAAGATATTGTATGAAGCCATCAAAACCCTCATCCCCAAACCAGGCAAGGACTCATCAAGGAAAGAGAAGTTTAGACCCATTTCTTTGAGGAACATTGATTCAAAACTTCCAACAAAATTTTGGCCAATCGACTTCAACAATTCATCCAAATAATCATACACAACGATCAAACAGGATTCATTTCAGGGATGCAAAGCTGGTTCAATATATGCAAGTCAAATAATATTATTCATCACATCAACAGGAGCAAGCATAAGAACCACATGGTTATTTCAATAGATGCAGAAAAAGCATTCGACAAGATCCAACACCCCTTCATGGTGAAGGTTTTGGAAAATTTAGGAACCCATGTAACATTCCTAAATACAATACAGGCTGTATAAGACAAACCTACAGCCAGCATTATACTTCATGGTGAAAATCTAACGCCATTTCCTCATAACTCAGGAAAAAGACAAGGATGTCCACTCTCTCCACTTCTCTTCAATCTAGTATTAGAATGCCTAGCTACAGCAATAAGACAAGATGCAAACATAAAGGATATCCAAATAGGGAAAGAAGAAATAAAACTCTCCCTCTTTGCAAACGGCATGATCTTGTATTTAAGGAATCCCATAGACTCCACTCCCAAATTACTCAAGCTGATTCAAAACTTTGGAAAAGTAGCAGGGTATAAAATTAACCCTCCAAAATCAATGGCTTTTCTGTATGCCAACAATGAGAAAAGTGTGGCTAAAATTAGGAAAGCAACTCCATTTGTAATAGCCCCACAAAAAATAAAATACCTAGGCAATTGAAGGACCTCTATGATGAAAACTTTAAAAACTTGAAAAAGGAAATGAAAACAGAACTTAGAAAATGGCAAAACATCCCATGCTCCTGGATTGGAAAGATTAATATCGTGAAAATGGCAATACTGCCCAAGCCTATCCACAAATTCAACGCAATACCTATCAAAATTCCAACCTCATTCTTCAAGGAAATAGAAGAGGCAATCCAAAAATTCATATGGAACAATAAAAGACCCCGAATACCAAAAACTCTCCTCAATGGAAAGAACACTGCTGGAGGAATATCAATACCAAATTTCAAACTCTACTACAAATCCAATAATCAAAACAGCTTGGTACTGGCATAAGAACAGAGCTCAGGAACAATGGAATACAACTGAAAACCCAAAATGAACCTACAGACCTATAGCCATCTAATCTTCGATAAGGGAGCTAAAACAATAGCATGGAAGAAAGACAGCCTCTTCAGTAATTGGTGCTGGCAAAATTGGTTAACTACTTTAGAAAACTAAAGCTAGATCCTTATATATCACCCTGTACTAGAATCAACTCCAAATGTATCAAAGTCCTCGGAGTCAAAGCAGACACTCTGAAAACATTACAGGATGAAATAAGAGAAACCCTAGGTCTCCTTGGAGCAGGCCGAAATTTTCTTAATAGAGACCCAGAAACACAACAAATCAAAGAAAGTTTGGGATTGCATGAAGTTGCAGAGCTTCTACATGACAAAGGACATAGCTAGCAAGATCAATAGAAAGCCCATGGATTAGGAGAAGGTCTTCACTAGCCATACAACAGACAAGGGTCTCATATCTAAAATATACATGGAACTCAAAAAATTAAATCACCCAACAACAAATCCTCAAAGAAAGAACTGCCCAATAAATAAGTGGGCTAAAAACTTAAAGAGAAACTTCTCTGAAGAAGAAAGAAGGATGGCCAATAGACACATGAAGAAATGCTCAACCTCCCAAGCCATAAAAGAAATGCAAATGAAAACAACATTGAGATACCACCTCACTCCAGTTAGAATGGTAAAAATCAAGAACTCTAACAACAACAGATGCAGGAGAGGATATGGACAGAAGGGAACCTTACTTCATTGTTGGTGGGAATGTAAACTTGTTCAACCACTTTGGATAGTAGTATGGAGGTTCCCCAAAAGACTCCACATAGAGCTCCCTGATGACCCAGCAGTCCCACTTTGGGGCATTTACTCAAATGTTTACAAACAAGACCACACTAAAACTACCAGCACAACTATGTTTATTGCAGCATTATTTACCATAGCTAAGATATGGAACCAACCCAGATGCCCCTCAGCAGAGGAATGGATCAAGAAAATGTGGTATATATACACAATGGAATTCCATGCCTACATCAGAAAGAATGACATTGCCCCATCTGTTAGGAAATGAAAAGACTTGGAAAAAATTATATTAAGTGAAGTAATAAAAGCCCAAAGAAACATAGGTCCCATGGTTTCCCTTATTTGCAATATCTAGTATATGTATGAGTCAAGCCGAAAAGGTCAGATAATGTGATGTTAGGAAAATGAACCCTTAGATATGTATTTTAATGTTTTTTTTCTTTCATGCATTTGTTTCTAACGCATTTATAAGATTATGTCTTTGTTGTTTTGTATGTCCCTCCGACATGGTATAACCCCTGCTTTCACTATATTTGATGTCGGTATAATTTGTGGAGGAGATGGGGAAAAACAAGACGTTTAAGGATACAGGTGAACCTGTTCCAACAATGAGAAGTACTAGTTGTTATATCGAAAACGAACTTTACAACTTTGGTGCGGGGGCGGTGGAAGGATTCGCTGGGGGACCGGGAAGGGGGGGGAGGCTTGGAAGGGATGTGAAGGGTCAACAAAGGAGGAGGCTGCAATGTTTGATAAGAAACGTACTCATTATCTTGCCCATGTAATTGTAAACCCTCTGTGCAATATGTTCACAAAAAATTAAAATTTAAATTAAAAAAAAGGAAATGTACTCATTATTTTGCCCATGTAATTGTAACCCCTCTGTACAGTATTTTCACAATAAAAAATAAAAAAAAAATTTAAAAAATCACCATGCCCAGTTCAAACTTTTTTTTATCGTTCAAGTACAAATATTTACAAAAATTAACCTGGTAATGATTCATTTCTTAATAAAGTATGTGATTCTTGAAAATACAGTAATTATTTGTTACCTGAAAAAATATGTTTAGAACTTTAAGAAAATAAATTTATTTAAATTCACCATCCATATAAAAATTAAGAAAATAATTTTAAATATTCATATGTTAAATATTTTAAAAGCAAAATATATGTGTCTGAATAATTTACATGTGTAGAAACCATGCAAAATTAAATTAACTACTCCTACAACTCTGAAAAAACAATTACCCTAATGAAAGAAAAAAAAATAAGTAATTAAGTTCAAATTTTGAAATTTAGAATATAAAATGAAGTTTACTCTGTAGTTGACTTAAGTAACAGTAAACCCTCTGTATATCAATTTTATAATAAAAAATGCATGAACAAAGAAAGCAAAAGGACCCATTGATCAATAACAACAGCAAAAGCTGTTTTTGAGTTAAAAAAATCGATGTCGCGGATAACCATGTTCCTTCCATAAGAAATATACACATTATATTATTTATGTAACTGTATCCCTTCTGTACATTACAATTACAATAAAATTAAATTGATATTAAAATAAACCAAACAGTATACCAATTAAGTATTCTTAGAAGCCATTGTTTAAAATCTTTATAAAAATCTGCCCCAAGTACGGAAGGAATATACTTTGATGAAACTATTTATATACTTAAACTTCAGAGAAACAAAAAGTTTAAAAACTGTTACATAGTAACGTAATGAGAATATATTACTATAATAATCATTAGATGAATTTTTAGTGGTAGTCAAATATGTAAGAAATGAGGCAATTTGCCATTTGTTTGAACATAATAAGTGAGAAAGAATGTTCTAGGTCTTTTTAAATATATCACAAGTTTAATGAAGAAACTATTTTGTCACATCATATGATAATCAGATAAAGATGATATTACAGCAAACAACATATTGTACAATGTTTTTGGATGTTAATGCATATACTTATTCTGGTTGTGGGAAATTGTGGGGATTTCAACTTGGGGTATTGTTCTTGCTAGGCTGTCATCATATCAGTGGTTAATTTTAGGATAGGTGTTCCCTTTCCACAAGAACATGCACCTGATCTGTCCTTTTAGCCTTCCCATCATCAATGGCATCAGAGTTGCACAACAAATTGTCTAGTTTCCTACCTTGGCTGGCCTGAATCCTCAGTATTTCCAATCTTAGTCTCTAGATAGTGCAGGATGGTGGAAATGATCCAACGCACCCAGCTATAGATTGAGAAAGAAGCCTGGGTTCTGTTCTTAAATCTCCTAAGTAGTTAAGAGTACAGGAGCCCCTGGTGCCAAGCAGTAAGAGTATTTTTAAAGAACTTAGACATATATATGACTTAGGCTTGTGATTACCTCATGGAAAGAATAAAAGAGCAGTGAAGCATAGAAAACAGGCAGAATTTTAACTAGCTACTCAAAGGCTGAATCAGCTTAGCTAGCTACTCAGGAGGCTGAGATCTGAAGACCACTGTTCAAAGCCAGTCCAGTCATGAAAATACATGCAATTTTTCCAAAAAACCAATAGTGCAGCAGTGGCTCAAGTGGTAGACCACTATCCTTGGGTACAGAAGCTTAGGGATAGTGCCTAGGCACTATCAAACCTCGGGAATGATGAATGCATGCATAAGCACATGCACATGTGCGTGTGAGTACAGGCACGAGTGCGCGCGCGCACACACACACACACACACACACACACACACACACACACACACACAAATGAGTATTTCAATGGAGAGTTCTTTATTTTTTCTCTTTGCTGTACTTTATTTCTCTGTATTAGTTCACCAATTAACAAAATCAGATAAGCACCTATTTACATACAACTCATCATGTTTCTCTAAAGTCTGTTCTCTTTTTGGAAGCCTGCTTTTATTTCATCTAAAAGTAAATTATTCAGGAGGTCAATTCATCTCCCTAAACTCTGTAGTGTTAGATAATTGTTTAAGGTTCTTCCTAGCAATATGACTGTGTGAAATCCTGCATCAAGCAATATATTTCTTTCACTAGAAGGGAAGCCTCTGTGAAACAATTAGTAATAGATTTTTCTCCTCCTGGCAAGCATCTGTAGTTTTATTATCTTCATATAATATATGATCAGCAGGAAATGCAAAGATTTTTTTAAAAAAAATCAGCTATGATAAGCTTATGAAAATCCTGACTATGTGGGAGTGTACTTGTTGTGAGGATAGTGGTTAAAGCCCCGACTGGACAGAAAGATCTGTACACAATGCCAAGACCTGCTATTCTAAATTCCAGGAAGAAAAACATAAAGTGAGCTGAGCTCAAGATCATACACAAGTAGGAAGCCAGATTCTATCTGAAAATTAATCATGATAATTTAGGGCTGGGGGCATGACAAAGTGGTAAGAACACCCATTTAGGAGACACAAGGCACTCAATTCAAACTCTAATATTATGGGTATTAAAGAAAAAAGCTATGACTTTAAATAATTGGAATAATTGTAAGATTTGAGTTTTTGACTGGAGAAAAATCCATATGAGAGATAGAGTGAACCCACCTTGCAATGCTTTCTACTTAACTGATAATGTTATGAGGTACTCCAGACATAACAGAGTTACCTTGCAAATGAGCATGGATGTGCATTTGAGTGATGGAAATACTCTACTTACACAGTTGTAAATTAAATAGATTTTCTTTATTAGATTGTAGTTCTTAAACTAAGAGCCTGGGTGATGTCCCTGAGCTTTTTCCGTCAAGGCTACTACTCTACAACTTTGAGCCACAGTTCCAATTCTGATTTCCTGGTGTTTGCTTGGAGATAAGAGGCTCATGGACTTTCCTGCCTAGGATAGCTTCAAACCATGATTGTCAGGTCTCAGCCTCCCAAGTAACCAGGATTTCCGGCATGAGCCGTCGATGTTTTTAATAATTTAGTAAATTGTATAGTTACAGAATGTATAAATTTCATTATAAACTGTACAGTATTTGTGTGTATGTATATATCAATGCATACAGATAGAAATATTTTACATATTTCTGTATCTACAATAGATTTATGAAATCATCCTTGATTATAAAATAAAATGGAAACAAAACATAATGAGGAGCAAAACAAAGGGAAGTGTCACATGTTTCTTGTTGTTGACTTGAATATGAGTTGTGAGAATCAGTTTGGGAAAACCATCTTTACTTTAACAAAATTGATATTGGCTATTAATTCTAATCCATGTATTTGTCCATATTGTGCATCCTCACATATGAGTGTCAAAATCAAACCACATTTTTGCCTTTGTATTTAAATCACCTGTTATAATTTAGGGGATAGATTAAGTAATCAAATAAAGATTAAAATAATAGTAAGTGAGGTTACGAGTTAGATCTGAAAATGATTGTAAATATTCTAATAGCTAATTAAATTGCATTTTTCTTACTTTTACTCTATTGTCATGTCCCTCATTCCCACATTAGGAAAGTACATAGAAGGCTTTCACTAAATTATGTGTAAAATTATGAAAAAATTTATTGGAAGAATATGGGCACAGTGTTGTTTTAGCTTATTGAGACCTGTAGGTGGTAGTTGTGTTTTTGAGGAGTTGCAAAAAGTTGTGATGGAGATGAAGGGAGCGATGTGCTTATTCTGGAAAATTGGTTAGAGTATTGCTCCCAGAAAGATAGTCATGAATTCTTCCAAAAAGTTAGAGTAAAATCACTATCATAACCATGTTCACTGTTGCACTATTCACCTTAGTGAAGTTATGGAAACAGACAAGATGCCCTTTGGCAGAGGGATGGTTGGAGAAGTGTGGCACATATACACAATTGGATTGCACCCATCCATTATGAAGATTGTTACATCATTTGCATAGAAATGGATAGATCTAAAAATATGTTAAGTAAACTAAATCTGAATCAGACACACAAAGGAACCATGTTCTGTCGCGTATTTGGAAGCTAGAACTTTAGGCCACTATTACACAACTTTACACAACAGTATTAACCAAAGAATGCTATTTGCAGAGGAGTATTTAAAAGGTGTAATTTCTTATAAAATAAAATTGAACTTTTAATCTAACAAAATGAATACCAGGAAACTATCACTTGGAAGATATGAGGGGAAGTCAAAGGGAAGGAATAAAGAGAGTTATAGAGGAAGAGAGTGAAGGCATAATATTCAATGCAGATAGTATGAATCTAGAAAAAATTAAAATGGGGTGAGCTTTGGAAGGATGTGGAACGTTATGTATACATCTATTGTACTTATAAACTGATTTGTTGAATGGAAATTCCTTCATACCACTATTTAATTAAAATACAATTAAAAACAATGGAGACATCTGACCTTAAACTGCGTTCTCTTAAACCATGAGACAATATAATAGTTTCCTCCTCAAAAAATATCTTTGCAGGTATTTTCCTCATAATGACAGGAAAGTGAACAATGCAATGAATATCAATACATCACATTGCATATCCTAAATAGACACAATATAAATATCACATTAAAAATGTTAGAATTCATCACATGATAAAATAACAGGTATAAAGTATCAAATGCTGATTGTTTTTCCAAGTACTTTACGTTATCTAATTTAATCCTCACAATAATCCCATAAATTGGAACTACTTCTATTTTTAATTATCAGATGATGATATTGAAGTCTTCAGAATTGGAATTACTAGTCTAACATTGCATACATGGTAAGCTTTAGCCTACGGCCCATTCCCACCCTATCAAATTACCTTATTCTATTTTATGACTAAAATACCAGCACTTAGTCTACTAATTCTAGGAAAATTTCCCAATATTATTGTGGACACTCATAATATTTCACTTTATCTTTGTTAGAAAATAGGTTACTAAGCCAGATGCCAGTGGCTCACGCCTGTAATCCTAGCTACTAAGCAGGCTGAGATCTGAGGATCCCAGTTCAAAGCCAGCCCGGGCAGTAAAGTCTGTGAGGCTTATCTATAATAAACCTTTAGTAAACCGGAAGTTGCACTGTGGCTCAAGCGGTAGAATGCTCGTCTTGATTGGAAGAGCGCAGGGACAGTGCCCAAGCCCAGAGTTCAAGCCCCATGACTAACTAAAAAAAACAAAAAAAAAAAAAAGGAAAATAAAAAGAAAATAGGGTACTGTAATATGAAAACTCCAAGTTCATAATCAATTTATACCTCCCTGGTGAAAGGAACTGCCAAACTATAACATTCTTGATTTCTAGCTCAAAATAGTAGAAATCATATTCTATCCCATGATTCAACACTGCACTGCCTGGGGACCCATCTATGTTTAAAGTCATATTGAAAGAATGACCTACCCAATTTCTGATGAAAACATACTGCAGGTCTTATGGACCAATCATTTCCACATTGTAGCTCACCTATATTGTTTACCATTAGAAGTATTTTGATTGTTTTTTATACCAAACATTTTGAGAGAAAGGTACTACTTTAAAATGTTATTAAACCAACACTGATATAAAAATTACCTTTGACCACAGATAAATATTTTTATCTTTCATATACCCCAAAATGCAGTATGACCTGTCATTAAAGTTAGGAATGAGAGGTTAAGAATCATAGACAACAACACCTAAGCATGAATTAAAGACTCTCCAACTTGTGAATACAATTGGTTTAAAAAGACATCAATACTACTGCATTTTAAAGATTCCTTATGACAATGATAATAATAATGATAAACTATTAACACTTGAAAATAACTTATTTTCTTGGGAGCAGGACACAAAACACAAGATTAATCTTAATTATTTTAAAAGATCTTTATTTATACTACAAATTCACTCTTATAACTATAAAGGTTCTAAGACTAACTGAAGTACAGAGACACAAAGGAAATAATTTAAATGCATCCTCTACATGAAAAGGACTGTGTTAATAGAAAAGAAAGTCCTAATAATAATTAGCTTGCCAAATTCACTTACATTCTTTTATTCTATTTCATTTACTTTCATAAAAACTGGGTTTTCATAAAATGATTCATAAAAAGCCTATATACCCACTTACATTTTCAGACCTTAACGATATTTATTTCAGAAATGTCTTGAGCTCTATAGTCAATGAACTGAAATAATACTTAAATATTCAAAGGGTTTTCAGAAATTGCAAGACTCGCTCTGGGATGTTCTTTATATTGTAAAAGATATCCAAAAAGCCTTATCTGTTAAAGTTGTGATAGTTGCTCCCACAAAAGAGCCATTAGTGAATGTCCCTTTGCATGTACAAAATAACTTTAAATACATCCACAATCTGGAGATGACACATAATTTTTGTTTGTTTGTTTTTGAAAGGAATATCTAACAAGCATATCCACAATACTTATTTTCAGTCAATAAGATGTGATATTCAAACATAATATGGGGTTGATTATCTCTTAGTGAGAATAGATATGATCTTACAAAGGAAGTTATTTTCAACAGTAATCTGGAGTTTATCCATCTTGTGTTTCACAGGAATAACCAGAGAGTAATACTTATTTGGTCAAGTCTGTCAAACTCACTCCATGAGTATATCTGAACTGTATAACCAAGTTAAGTGATCAAATACCTATTTTGTACTAACAATCATCTTACAGCAATAACTTACTACTTAATTAGGTCAGTGTCTTCTTACCTAACATTTAATAAGAGCTGAAAGCGGTCTCTTTTACCTAACTTAATGTTGTAAATGCTTGGATTATGATGACGTTATTATTTGAAAAATAAAATGTACAAAAGGGTAGTTCCACTGAAATGACATGACAAAACACTGATAAATAAAAACACTGCAAAACAGATAGCTCTTTTCAGCCTCACCCTTTCCACATTGGCAAGCAACATTGCAATAGCACATGCACACATACACACACATGTGCGCACATGTACACACACATATACATACATGCTAAATTGAGGGTTTATCGTACAAAAAGTTCAAATGAAATATTAGTGATTAGGACAAATGATGATTTGCCTTATTACAAAATAATACATAATCCAGTCACCACTGGTGTTACATATTTCCTGCCTCTCTACATGTGACTTCTTAATGTATTTTTAATTAATTAATTGACAAATTAAGTAAGTCATTTGTTTGGTTCAGGGCCTGGCTCTTTCCCAGAATTTTTTTTGTTTTATTT